>NC_030441.2:12919621-12957121 GCF_001660625.3 Ictalurus punctatus | reverse complement strand
TGCATTGATGACGCAAGGATTTCTGCATCATTGTGTATTACTATTATTATTATCATCACGCATGCTATAATCAGTCGTACCTCTCCGTGTTCTTTCCCACATCTGTCTGCAGCCTCTATTTATGGGAAGGGATTTATGGAGTGTGTGCACTGCTAATCTAACAGTTGCCCAGGTTTGCAGCGCTGCGCTTCCTGAAATAGTCAGCCGATAGCGGTGTGACAAAGCTAACAGGATTACGGTCTCCTTTTTGGTACACTCGTATGGAGCTCCACATAATTTTTTAAAAAATACAGAAACCCATAGATAGAAAGAGAATAATAAAGATTTATCTAATTTTTTTTTTTTATATAGGGGAAATAGAACCCTTGAGATTTTTTTAATGTGCAAATCCAACAGTTTCTGGTACTTTGAAGAATTCCAGCCTCAGCTAAAAGAATAAGACAAAGTAGTGGTTAATTTGTGCTGTTTAATGATGCACAATCATGAGTAAGCCTTTTGGAAGTAGAGTTTAATGTGAAGTGAGATGGAGGATGGTTAAGAGGCTATAAAACGTTTTTTTTTTTGTTTGTTTTTTTTAAAATCAGCGTTGCCGTTATCAGTGTTCCAGCTTCAGTCAGCCAAGACACTCTTCAACCTGTCCCTTTCAGTTTGCTTGCCCCCTCTGGTGTGTGTGTGTGGGTGTGTGCACGAGACAGTGGCTGCCACTGCTATAAATAGCCAGCATGTTCAGCACAATTTACATACTGTATAGTTCATAGAAAGAGCAACAAAGATAAAACAGCCTAAAATATCAGAGGTGTCTACATGGGAGGTCAAAGAATAGTTTTATGTTCACTAACCAACAGGAACAAACGTCATGTACTACTGTGTTATATCGATTTTAAGATAGAAAACGTATACTAAGTTTTTTTTTCTTCTGCATGACTTTGATCTAATTCCTTTCCAGTGCCTGTGAGTATCTACCTCACAATTAACGTCACTTTACACTGAAGCATAAATCTCAGACACCCAGGGTTTAAAAGTTTACCAGTTTGTAACGCCAGGCCTAACTGTACTTGAATTAATGAATGAACTTAAAGGGATAGTTCACCCAAAAATGAAAATTCTGTCATCGGTTACTCCCCCTTCATTTCGTTCCAAACCCATAAGACTTTCGTTCATAGTCGGAATACAAATGAAGACGTTTTAATGAAACGTGGGAGATTTCAGTCCCTCCATTTACAGTCCATTTCAAATAACCAAAACTTTCAAGGGCCAAAAAAGTGGTTCTCTTGTGAACGTGTGTCGGAGAGCTATGTGGAAGTGAAGATATTTAGTGAATAAAGACTTAACTTCATTTTATTTTTGCGCAAGCGAAGCATTCATATCGCTTCATAAAACTGGGATTTAAGCACTGGAGTCACTTGGATTACCTTTACGATGCCTTTATGAACTTTTTGGAGCTTGAAAGTTTTGGTTACTGGACTGTAAATGGAGGGACAGAAATCTCCCAGGTTTCATTAAAACATCTTCATTTGTGTTCTGAAGATGAACGGAAGTCTTATGGGTTTGGAACGACCTGAGGGGGAGTAACTAATGACAGAAATTTCTTTTTTGGGTGAACTATCCCTTTAAAGTGAGCGTATTCGATAAATCCATAATCAGTTTATGGTTCAAACTGTGAGCATGCTTACTAAGTGTCACAAAATAGCTTCTATTTGACCATGATCAGATTTAGTATACTGTGGCAACTTTAATTTGTATGGTATCAGTATGTGATAAGAAAGAAATAAAAATGCACAACAGAAAGCTGTGTTGGATCAAGTGCTATTTTATACGTTTCTATTTTATACGTTAATCATTTGCACTAATTATACATTATCACTAATGTGATAATTGCAACACGGACTATTCAATCAGCAGTATATTAGACCAATTAGATGTTTTTTTTCAACACATACCATTTTCTCATTTCATACATCACCATATTAGTCTTTTTGTCGTCGTCCCCCACCCAATCGTCTCTTGCGTTCATGTTACATCATATTACATCACCATTTGAGAGCAAGGGGGGAAAATGATGTGTCTGTGTCTTCAGTCTGTATTTTCTATCCCTTAATTGTTTTGGGTTTAAAGGAAAGTGCTCGTGTTTAACGGTGGTCTAGACACTATATATCTGACGCCACATACTCGTTAAAATACATCTGGCAAACTTGGAGGTGTGAACTAGACACACTTCAGCACGTGCGCGACTCCACTCTGAATACGCATAACTTTCCCTGCTTAAATATTGATGTAACTTTTGGACATATGCATGTCGGTAATTCTTCCAGCTCATGGTGTGTAAAGACAAACCTGTAAAGCGAAGGATCCCGTTTCAGGATGTCCATATTGATGTGCTGCTCGATCAGACTGTACAGCAGGATGGGCAGCGAGGTGAAGCTGATATTGTACAGTGTGAGATATGCCGTATCATATAGTGGCTGTAGGGGGAGGGGGAGATGGGGGGGGGGGAGAGATCCACAATGCAAGGAAATGCAAACTCTAGAAATCACGCACGAAGATTCTTCACATGCTGAACAATGAACATTGGGTGGTGCTGTATACATACCTGCTGGGAGAAGCCACAGAAGAACTGATAAAGAAATTGGGGAAAGATGAAGCACACATTCTGGGGAAAGAGAGACACAGAAAGAGAGATAAAAACGTACAGATTTTTGCTGCAGTCCCAAGTGGGGAGGGGGGAACAAACAAACCAAAAACACACACACACACACACACACACACACACACACACACACACATTATGAAGCGTGAACTCACAGACTAAATATAGCGCTAAGATTCCATGGTGCTATTTTCCCTTAAAAAGCTACCTCACCTTTCTCGCAAGAGAAAATATAGAAAATGCCGTACCGTAGCATGCAATGTACAGCTGCGGACATAAGTTTACATACGCCTTGCAGAATCTGCAAAACGTTAATCATTTTTTTAAAAATCATAAGAAGAATCATAAAAATTGCATGACTATTACAAAAGGTGCAAACATTCACTGATGTTCAAGAAGGCAACCCGACACATTAAGAGTCAGGGGGGTGTAAACTTTTGAACAGGATAATCGATGTAAATTGTTATTTTATTTAAAGATCTTTTTTCTTTTTTCATTTAGTTCTACCCCTCAGAAGCTACATAAGATATTTACATGTTTCCCAGAAAACAATAACAATTTACACCAATCACCCTGTTCAAAAGTTTATACCCCCCTGGCTCTTAATGTATCACGTTGCTTTCTTGAGCAGCAGTGAATGTTTGCACCTTTTGTAATAGTTGTGTACGAGTCCCTCAGTTGTCCTCAGCGTGTAAACATGGATCTCAACATCAAATAGCCGCTGTTGGAAAGGGGTCAAATATGCAGATGTGCCGGACCTGGAGGATTTTTCTGAAGAACAGTGGGCAGTTTAACTGCTCAGGACAAACAAGGGACTCATGATTGACTCTCACAAAACATTAAAACAGTTGATCATCCAGGTAACGACACACAGTATTAATAACCAAGCGCATGTAAACTTTTGAACTGGTTCATTTGTGTAAATTTAGTTAGAAATAGCTTATTAGGGCAGAACTAAATAAAAAAACAACATGTAATTTGTATGATATAAATTTTTAAATGATCAACATTTTGCAGATTCTGCTAGTTGCATGTAAACATATGACATCAAGTGTACACTCTAAACAAAAGACATTTAATGTAATAAAACTGCAAAAACATACAGTATACATGTGCATATAAAACAATAAACATTGCATGAGAGAAAACCTCTACCTTGTAGAAGAAGTACTGCACCAGCTCGGATATTCTGATATAGTAGTAATGGCCGTGCACCAGCAGCATCTTCTTTAGGTGCTTAAATTTTGGAATTGCATAGTCACTGTTGCGGGCTGCCTGTCTTCCCTCTTTACCCATGATACCTAGAGGCAGAATGAACAGACTAGTCTTTGGAGGCCAAAGCACGCAAAATAGTAAAATGTGTGCATCACATTGGACATTACAATACATTAGCAATGGTACTGATGATTAGTCAACGTGGTTGATGAGTAAAATATTATAAGATCAATCCTGAAAATGTAAATATAAAATCTAAAAATGATTATGATTCTGAAAATTAAATATATATATATATACTGAAAAATTTCCTAAAGTTACTGGAGTCATTTTTCCAAATTCAAGGAACTGTATCATATATATCATATAACATTGTTTTAATTGTAGTAAAACAAACTATAGTACAAAAAAGGAACAATCATCAGGTACAGTGCAGTCACCCAGGACGGTAGCAGTGAAAAAATACCGTAACATACTTTCTATCCTAATAAAACCAGCACATAAATCATTATTTACTTCTCCAGTACTTCACAGAGTTTACTGTGTGTATTTAAGAGACCCAGAACCATCTGTTTTACCATATGGTAGCTAAATATGATGCCTAATTTATGTGTAAAGTCTGCACTGTCACGAGGGGGTGCATGATAACAGCAGCTACTTTTTGATCGCAGGGAGCCCTCTTCCCTTCTGCCCTGGTTCACACAAATCACCACGGCGAAAGCATAAATCAGCAGTAAAGCTGCTGGAAGAGCTGCTGACTAGCAAGCCGGATATGCGGCGGTACTGCAACAAGTAACATTTAACAGTCAAGGCAAATACAGTAGTCGTGTTTGTAGTTCTGCTGATCCAGGGTTCAAAAATATCTTCTAGTTAGAGGCGTGTGCTTACCGATGCCCACATGAGCTTCCAGGATCATGCTGACGTCATTCGCGCCGTCTCCGATGGCCAGAGTGATGGGATGCTCCTTTGACATCTTTATCAGCTTAACGATCTGAAAGAGCAAAACCATGTTCAAGTCCATGTTCAAACCAAGTCCTAACATGGAAATAGGGTTGTACGGTATACCGGTACTACCGCGATACTAAAGCTTCAAAACACCACACCACCACTGTATATTTTAAATCGCAGTATCGTCGATACGGCAGTACTGTAAGTAATGTTGTCCGTGCGGCAGTTAATACGTACAATTTTCACTAAAATGACACCTCTCACTACTTTTGCAGAATAATCAATGGTTAGTGACACTTCATTTAAACTAAATTCTTTACCTTAACCTTTAAAGATTTCCTGTTTGCTACCAAGCAAGCTAACGTTACGCTAACCGCTGTGTGTAAATACTAAAATTAGCCGTGTTTGATATTAAGCGAGCTAACGTTACGCTAACCGCTGTGTGTAAATACTAAAGTTAGCCGTGTTTGATATTAAGCGAGCTAACGTTACGCTAACCGCTGTGTGTAAATACTAAAATTAGCCGTGTTTGATATTAAGCGAGCTAACGTTACTGTAACCGCTGTGTGTAAATACTAAAGTTAGCCGTGTTTGATATTAAGCGAGCTAACGTTACTGTAACCGCTGTGTGTAAATACTAAAATTAGCCGTGTTTGATATTAAGCGAGCTAACGTTACGCTAACCGCTGTGTGTAAATACTAAAATTAGCCGTGTTTGATATTAAGCGAGCTAACGTTACTGTAACCGCTGTGTGTAAATACTAAAGTTAGCCGTGTTTGATATTAAGCGATCTAACGTTACGCTAACCGCTGTGTGTAAATACTAAAGTTAGCCGTGTTTGATATTAAGCGAGCTAACGTTACTGTAACCGCTGTGTGTAAATACTAAAGTTAGCCGTGTTTGATATTAAGTGAGCTAACGTTACGCTAACCGCTGTGTGTAAATACTAAAGTTAGCCGTGTTTGATATTAAGCGAGCTAACGTTACTGTAACCGCTGTGTGTAAATACTAAAGTTAGCCGTGTTTGATATTAAGCGAGCTAACGTTACTGTAACCGCTGTGTGTAAATACTAAAGTTAGCCGTGTTTGATATTAAGTGAGCTAACGTTACGCTAACCGCTGTGTGTAAATATTAAAGTTAGCCGTGTTTGATATTAAGCGAGCTAACGTTACTGTAACCGCTGTGTGTAAATACTAAAATTAGCCGTGTTTGATATTAAGCGAGCTAACGTTACTGTAACGTTATGTCGTTCCAGTGATATGGATCCAGGAACATGTCCCACATGGACTGGAAGAGGAAATTCTGGGTTACCTGCGCTTTCTGAAGCGGGGCCATGCGGCAGCACAGCACGGCGCTGCAGTTCCTGCAGATCTCCAGGAAGATCTCCTTGTAGTTTCCTGTGCTGCTGTTCTGCACCGGTTTCAGCACTGCAGACAGAGTGGCTCCGTCGATGATCAGCCCGTAGTCCTGGAACTCATTAGACAGGCTGTGGAAACACACGTATACATGCGGGCTCATTCACAATGCGTGTGTTAAAGGAAAAGGGCTGCATGATATATCTCCTGTTAATCGCTATGGCACTACTAACCTATAGAAGAGTAATCCAATGAGCTTGGAATAAAACCACTCATTTTGCTGCATGTGCAGCTGTTCCTTAATCGATCTGTGCTTTGATGGTTGGCTCTTATAGTAGACGAAGATATATTTATATAGCGCCTTTCCGAAGCTCAAGGTCGCTTAGTACGTTCGTTACTAAAGTTCCAACGTTATCCATAGTTTAGGGATAAACCAATTTATAACATATTTAAGCCACATAATGGAAAACAACTGCATGTGCATCAATTCATTTTGTGCATTAGGTTTAATTATATTACTGTGTGTGTGTTTATCTTCACAACTCAACTCCTGTGCTGACTGAGCATACTGTATGTATGATGCATATTATTCACATACCGAGTGTCTTCTCTTAACCATATCTCCATTTTCCAAATCACTTGTGCATGCTGTGTGTAATATGTTTGATTCTCTGTGTGTGTGTGTATCCATGTATCACAGCTGTCAGAACATACAGCATCTCTTTCCAAATTGTTGTATTGGACATGCCTGATGTTTGCGTAATGCCGCTGATAGATTTTCCCTCTTTTCTCTGCTTCAAAATGGCTAACGTTTCTCCCATAGACAGCTCTCTGATCCTAATGTTGGGTTATCCTTTTTAACAACAACTGCGGCCTTCATAGGTGAAACTGAAGGTTAAACCCAAGAGCAGATGGTCAGAGCAATTTACTGTTTAAACGATCAGTCTAACAGGACACACCTGGGTGACAAGAAACACCTGTCGGTCGCATGTTCCAATATTTTTGCTCGCCTAAAAACTGGGTGGTCTGATACAAAATGTGCTATGTTCTATACCGTTTAACACATCTACATATATATACAAGGAAATAAAATCTGGAATTCTAAACTCTCTTCTCATATCCATCTTTTGATCTCAAACCTAAATGTCTACAGCAAAAAAAAAAAAAAAGAACTGGCCTTGCTGTTCCAATAGTTTCGGAGGGGAATGTACGCTACACTGTGCGTGTATCAAACCATCTCCATGTTTATAGCACAGATTCGATCCACAGGTTTTATGTATGGTGTAGGGGTGTGTGTAGGGGTGTGTGTGTGTGTGTGTGTGTGTGTATACCCACCCAGAGAACGTGTCACGGCTCATGGTGCCGTGGTGCCGCAGTACGGTCCTGCTCAGCTCGAACAGCACATCGTGCAAGCTCTGCTCCTCCGTCCTCTTCGTGGTCAGCTCCAGGATCTGCGTGCTCCTGCGGAACAGCTTGCTGGCGTAACACGTGGCAGCCGCCGTCTCCATCTTGTCGCCAGTGAGGACCCACACCTTCATGCCTGCCTTGTGCAGGGACTCGATGGTGTCGGCCGCTTTGTCCTGCAGCCTGGAAACGAGAATCCAAAGATGAAAACGGTTTACACTTGACTCAAAATATATTTGCTTTAAAATATCATGCAAGCTAATCAATGCAAAACAATAAATTATGGCTGCAACTATCTATTATTTTCATAATTGATTAGTTGGCCAATTATTTATTTATTTTCGATTAATCGTATTGGGGGGGGTGAAATTTTTAGTACCTTTTTTTTTTTTTTAAATAAAATCCACAAACTGAGTGTTACAAATATAAACTTCAGACTAAAACTTTACACAACTGTTTGTCCAATTATATAAGACTGAAAAGAACCCGATACACACACACACACACCTGAATATATACATTATTCTTCATTTAGTACTGTAGTGTCATTTAGTACTTTTTGTGCATTCAGAAAAATAATGCACAAATACTTGTGTATATGTCAGAGACTCAGGGTATCTGCTAAAGCTAACAGCGTCACATTACGTGCGTATGACATCATGCGCCGTCGACTAAAAAGCGGTTATACTTCTGGTTAGTAAAAAACCGCTAGAGTTCCTTTTGAGACGATATTACATTTCTAAAACTCATACCCTAGACGGTAGAGTACACGGTGCATAGTGTAGGTGTATAGTACGTCATTTGGGACACAACTTTAGCATTTACTCTCCGAAGCATGTTTTCGGAACAGAAGTAACGCGGAGTAAACGCGCCCCGAACCGTGCGCAGACCAACTAATCAATAATGAGATTCGTTGACCACGATTTTCACATTATTATTAGTTGTTGCAGCTAATTATCGATTAGTTGTTGCAGCTAATTATCGATTAGTTGTTGCATCCGTTGTGCATAGTGGTATCCGCTATGTTTTACTCAGTTAGTGTACACAGTGCATGTGCTTTTTTTTCTCTTTTTGCTGAAGTTACACTATCACTAGCAGTACAGTAGCAGTTCTCTGCTCTCGGTAGTTGTGAGAGGAGCTGATCCTGAGTTGCCCTGTCACAGGCTGCTTCACTCGATAATTAAGCCGCACAGCAGCAAGGAGTCGCAGTCCTGCTCCGCTGCCAGACAATTACTGCACGAAGCCCCCGATGAGCATCGCCCACTGCACTGCGACTCATCAAGAGCTGCCAGGACTCATTCCGCTCTAGGCACAACGCTTTCATTTGGGTCTGTCTCACTCCTGCACATTCCTTCACTCCCGCTGCCACCTTTTGGCTTTCTAACCCTTTGTTTAATTTGTACTCGGGCAACCGATGTGAACTCGTGTTTGTTTTTTGGGGGGTTTTTTTCCCCCCAACCTTTAACTCCATCCAGTTTATTTGTCTTCCGAAGGGAGATTTGGGAATTTAAGGCACTTTATTTGCTGTCTGACTTCACCGCAAAGTCGAAGACATTCAACAAGCACTTCATGTACTTTCACATTTTCAGAGCTGCCAACCGTGAAGAGGAATAATGTGTAGTTCCACAGAAGGGGAAGGAGGGGGCTGATATATATACACACACACACACCCCCACAGGTTTCTACCTCAGAAATGTGATTTGTGAAAGGGCTATATTGAAAATGTACTGTCATTTTACCCCAACAAACTCTCTATCTTAGGAAAAAGATGCTACATACAGTAATTAATAAGAAATAAGACCAACGACAAGTGCCAGCCTCCACAGACCTGACTGCACTGATTGAATGCATCTGCGTTGATTATTAGTTATTACATTGTAGGCCTATTTAATCTTATTTCTTGGTCAAAAATCTCAGCCTTTTTTGGCTGAGCTGTCAGCCGCAACTGTCAGTCATTCCCGATTCGTTTCATTGGGTCATCTGCCGTCTGAAAATCCAGCACTCCAACCCAAAATGATTAAAGTTCTGCATTTTGCTCTTCAGCAAGTTCCTTCTTGCATCAATCCTGATTTGCTTGACTAATAACTTTATACATAGCCAGTTTAACAGACTTCTAAAAGCATTACCAGTATCCCTACTTCATCAAGACGCCACATTGTTGGCCACAATTCGACTCAAGCGGGGCTCTAATTACTTTCTCCACACGTTAATTGCTGACAGCAGAGCCTAACGGATAGACTTTATTGACTGGCAGAGCATGCATGACTGCTGCATCAGTACACACAGAAGGTACACGTACAGGAGGGGCAATTACGTTGAAGTGAGACTGAATCTGATTCACAATCCTTGATTCATGACTCACCTGTCCTCGACAGCTGTTGCTCCTAGCAGGATGAAATCCCTCTCGATGAGGTCATACGCCTCAGCCAGCTTCCTGTCCCGCTCCTGCAGAGCTAGCTTAGCGCTGTTGATGAGATGACAGACTTCCTCATAGTCCTCCCGGCTCAGCTTCTTGTACGCTACGCAAAGCGTCCGTAAACCCTCCTAATCAGGAAGCAAGAAGGTCAAACACGCAAACATAAGCATTTCAAAGGAAAATGGAATGGATTAGAAGTGATGACGCACAGGCAGGGGATACACTAAGTAACCTTTTAAGATATAAATGGAATTCATATATATATATATATATATATATATATATATATATATATATATATATATATATATATATATATATATATATATCATTGTGGAGGTCCCACAAAAGTTATACCCTTCATAGTGAGCATATGTAACTCTGTGAGTTATCTACACCAAGAATGTAAAAAATGTTACAAATAAAATGTCAGTGTATCCAGTAACAAAGAAACAGTCCTGATTATACAACAGTTAGTTCTGATTCGCTAATCTGATTGGTCGAACAGCATTCGTAAAACTTCCTAGATCGAAGCGGTTAGTACAGTGGTGTTAGTGACATCACCGGCAGTCACGGCAAACGATACTTTTCAGGAATATCATTTTTGACTTAAAAGGAAGGCCAAAAGGGACGCCAATTGTACCGGAAGTAGCTTTAACAGGAACATACAAATCTACATTAAGCTAGCTAGCCGATGTGCTATAAAGCGAGTGTGGCTGCTTCAGGATCTATTTCCGCTAGCGGAGGAAAAATACACAGAACGTTTCGCCATGTCGTGTCCGAAATGTCAGTTAATCAATATTAACGTTGTATTAATGTTAGTTAATACAACATTACTGTCGATATGAACTGTGGTATAAAAGCAATTTCGCACTCACAATCGTGCAGCCCTGTACTCTTGCTTAAATAGATGGCAAAAGCAATATACAGCTAGTCTGGAAAAATAATCTAATATGGATTTGAATATATAATCTAATTGGGGCGTGGTATGTATAAAACTACCATATTCTTTTGGAAAATCAACCAGTAGTAGACTTTTTTCTTTCTCTGGATGTTGGATTAACTGGCAAATGCGAATGAAAAACCGATTACATCAATGTCACTGCTAACCTTTTAAATACATCACATGCGACACTGCTGGTCGTCCAACCCTATTCAGCCTAGTGAGTGCTCTTATTCTATTCGTCTCACTATAGTAACCACATCCAAATTTACATCATCTCTAGTCACCATGGCTTGGTGAAATGCTGGAGTGGAATGAGAGAGAGTCAAAATCTCACTGCAGCTCAGTGCAAGCCTGAATATACTGTACAACCCGAACCTGACCTGGGATCAGATTTCCCCAAAGCCAAAATAGTGATCGATGATAATGTTCGGAGATGCTTTACGAATTACAGGCTTTAAATATGGAGGATGACTGGATGTACGTTCCGCTTTATTAGGAACACGATCATCTGATCAGCCGGTCATGTGTCAGCAGTGTAATGCACAGAACCGTGCAGATACAGGGGGTCAAGAGCTTCGGTTAATGTTCACGTCAAACATCAGACTGGGGGGAAAATGTGATCCAGCGTTGCTTTTCAGCTCATCACGGTTATAAAGAGTAGTTGTCATGTCCTTCCTGTCAGCTAGAACCAGTCTGGCCATTCTTGAAATTCCCAAGCGATCAGCAATTTCTGACATACTCAAACCAGCCACGCCCATTTGGCACCAAATGTGATCTGGCCATGCCACGATTAAAGTCACAGATCCCATTTTATCCCTGTTCTGATAATGTTTGAACATTAACTGAAGTTCTCGACCTGTATCATGATTGTATGTGTTGTGCTGCTGCCACATGACTGGCTGATTAGACCATTAAATAACTGAGCAGGTGTTCCTAGTAAAGGGAGTAAATCAATAGAACTCTGTAATTACCCAGTTTTGCTTTCAAAATCTTAAAAGATTTAAGGATAACGTTTCCAGGACAAAAAAAAAAAAAAATGGCTACAGTATTTGAAATCCTAATGGGAGTTTTACAACAAGGGCTTTATTTTCCTACATTCCTGAAGCCAAGGTGCAGTAAAAACTCCTAAGCAAGCAAAAAATATCCAAGAAACACAAGATTCTTGAAGGTACTGGCATTATAACGTGGGCTAGCTAGAAATAACTGAAATGATAAATGAGGCACGTTTGTTTGTTTTTTTGCTCACCACAGCGTTACGCTCTACCCGAGCTCGGACCTGGTCTACTTTCCCTGAGATGACTCGGGGAAAAATGGACGAGTCGGCACCTTTGCAGAACAGGTAGAAGTCCCCTGAGATCGACAAAGAAAACATGCAAATTAAAAAAAAAACAAAAAACAAAAAAAAAACACGGTTCATCTGAAAACAAGGAAAACAGGGCTGGCATGAGTACAATCTATTTACATCGGCATGTATTTTTAAATACTGTGTGTTCTGTACCTTTCTTTTTGTTGTGTGTAAAAGCAGTAGTATGTAGGACACATTAGCATGCTTATCACACACTGACCCAGTTGAGTAAATGTGCTGGATCTGTTTGTGAGTAGGCAGGGTAACACACACACACACACACACACACAACTCAGCAGGAATACTTAATCATGGCAGGCAGACATCTACATGTTGGTCTATTTTCACTTTGGTTGTTAACGGTTTCCTACTGTACATTCCCCACAACGCCATTCAACTACCTGTGGATAACAGCGACTGATGCAGCAGCGCTTTAGTGCTTTAGTCTGTCCAGCTTACTCTTCATCTCTACACCCTGATCCAACAGATCAGCTTCCACAGCTTCAACTGTCATGCTAATCACGCTGTCTGTCTATCTCGTCATCTCGGAGTTCTCTAACTAGCCGAGTAAACTCTCTGGATGACTCGGCGGAAACGCGTCGTACCGCATTTTGGAGCTTTGAGGCCGACGTTTGGTGTGTTCACTAATTCGGTGTTGGATTTCTCGTTATTATGACATTTAACGTTGGGTAAACTTTTCACCTGCTGTATTACACACACTGTTGTGTTGAGTGGAGGACCATCACTAACGTGAGCTAGACTCTAAAAAATGTACACACTAGTGGGCAAAACTGTAAATAAATAAATGAATGAATAAATAAATAAAAATGGTCCAAGCCTAAAGTGATAAATATTGAGCTTAACAACAAATCATTGGTCAGGAACTTATCAGGAATTAAACAAATGGACTCCTGAGACCTCCTGTGCCACCTTTTGCTCGTTTACTTTTGCTGCAGTGAACTGTTTGGGGAAATATATAGCCTCTTCTTGTACACAAAAGTAAAATCATGATAATGTTTACAATGTTTGCCTTGTGCCCGGTGCGCCCTGAGATAGGCTCCAGGTTCCCCCGCGACCCTGAAGAAGGAGTAAGCTGTAGAAGATGGATGGATGGATGGATGGATGGATTACAATGTTTGATGTAAAATTCAAACTAGCACATGTATTTGTGTCCAAAATCTTCCATAAATATCTTCTGGGATGTTTATTAAAAAAATAAAATAAACAAAAAAAAAGATGAATCGTAAGATGATGACATAATTGAATTTCCCTGTTTCTAGCTTTACCCCAAACTGCAGCAAAAGTACATGAGCCCACCGTTTGCTCAATTACTTTTGCTGCAGTTTGGGGTAAAGCTAGAAACAGGGAAACTCACTTATAAAGCAAGAGATCTCCGGAGTGCATTTCTTTACTTCTTTCTCATTTCTTAACCAATGAATTGTTGTTAAAACCATTAAAAGCTTAACATTCTTGCCATTTTGGGCTTGCTTTTTTGGCCAATGAGTGTAGTAACTAAGCAGCTACATTGGCAATACTGAATATATTGAGTAAATATGAAATAGGAATGGAATTAAAACATGCTAAATTAAAATTAACTCCAAGGTGATAGCAGCAAACCCTTGGCCCAGCCCTTACCACGAATTCTTTCAACCTAGGTATGTCACTGCTGTTTTACAAGCACTTGGTTAGTAAAAGTTAATACGGTGATGCATATCGTGAACAGCGAATATATGATATGTGATGTATTGGGTAACTAAGTCATAGGGTTATAGTGGGGTTTTTGTTGGTGCTTAGTGCTCTTACCTGAGCTGGATCTGACGATAACGCTCATCCTCCGTCTCACAGAGTCAAAGTTTAACACCTCCATCAATTCAAACCTGTAAACACGCACAAATATCAGCGGTGTTTACTTTTTATCAAGCAGATGGGCACCACAGCTGAGCTGTGTCAGTGTGAGTATACATCCCTGAGCCAAAGGAAGTGAGTAACTGATTAAGTGACTCATACACAGTAGGCCTCGCAATATACACACACTCACTCACACACACACACAAATAGGTTGTACACCAGGCCCTTGGAGATATTTTTGATCTATGATACAAACACTGGTGTATGTGTGTGTGTGTGTGTGTGTGTGTGTGTGTGTGTGTGTGTGTGCGCGTGTGTGTGTGTGTGTGTGTGTGTGTGTGTGCGCGCACACGTTTGCGTGTCCCCAGTGTCCCCATGTGCACTCATCAATGCATCATGTTGCTGAGCTAATTACAGTCGTTCCAGACATGCACTTCGTCCTCCAGGGCGGGTGTGAAGGTCACACACATTACGTCTGCATGGCTTACACACAACATGCACACACACCTGTTCCTACACACCTACCAATTAACCTACAGTGCAGCCGCATGTCTAGACAACTTCACCGCTCAAGTGCATCCGATCAGAACGCACACAACACTATTACACAAACACCTACTGTTATTAATCACTCCAGTGAGGATGTGTAAGTTGTTTAGTCACCTCAATATCAAATTTAGCACTGGTTTAGTGTGTTATTCTAGTGTTGTGGACTCGCCTCTCGATCTCTTCCTCCCTGTTGAGGATCTCCATGTGGTTGTCCTTCAGTCGCAGGTAGGTGAAGCCCAGCCTGATGACAACAGAGAGAGGTTTTTGATGAGTGACCACTGATCCAGGAGAAACGGTAAACTGTACAGTGCCGGCAGGTCCAGTGAGAAACACTGATCCGGTTACTGTTATCGTCCGTTTTTCTGCAGGTGTCAACGTTTTTAAGGTCTCGTAACAAAATATATGAATGAAGTCGTCGAAAATGTTTATAAAACTTTACTGTATAGTTCACTCATATCAACAGGTTTCAAATGCATTTTAATGTTGTAATAAAACAGAGGAAATGATAAACCACAGGCATGAGGTGAAGTCTGTAAATAAATGCAAATTTAAAATAACAACAACAACAAAAACAACAATAATGGTTGTTGTACAGTACCATTATTATTATTAGTATTATTATGAATGGCAATGGTTGTACTTCTATTACTACTACAACTAATAATAACAATAATAATAATATTCGTAGTAGTAGTTGTATGCTTGTATTTCCTGTAATATTAGTACAATTATTTTTAGTAGCTGTAGTAGTATTAGTACTATTGGTAGCAGTATTTGTACTACTGGCATTATTATCAGTATTATTATTATTATCTGTATTATTAACATTGTTAGTTGTAGTAGTAGTAGTATTTGTATTGTTTGTAGTATTAGTATTGGTATTATTAACATTAGTATCAGTAGTAGTATTATTAGCATTAGTATCAGTGTTAGTATTATTTCTATTATTTGTAACAGTAGTAGTAGTATTATTTATATTATTAGCATTGTTAGTTGTAGTAGTAATGGCATTATTTGTATTATTAGCATTACTGTTATTTATATTATTAACATTGTTAATATTAGTAGCAGGAGTAGGAGTGTTTGTATTATTAGCATTAGTATCAGTGCTAGTATTATTTGTATTATTAGTGTCAGTAGTAGTAGTAGTGGCACCTTGTTCCCGTCTCATCATCTTCAAGCTTTGACAATATAAATGTACCCTTGTCAGGTCAGTAAAGGAGTTCAAACTCACTGGAAGTGAACTGAATCAAACTGAACTGAATAGAACTGGGTGTCACAGGAGCAGTGCATGGGATTTACCAGAGCCAATCATTTGTCACTTCATCATGACATGTCTAATTAGCATAAAATAGAGAAAATCTCCATTTGAATGTTGCTGGTCACTGACACTGGAGTCACAGATTTGTATTACAAACTTAAACAGGAAGTGAACAGCTGTCTCCCACTTTTGCTGCCTGCTAGTATGAGCACAGGGTAAGAGTGAAGAGAATGGATTGTTAATCTCTGGGCCTCAGGAGGATCAGTGTATTCTGAAGGTCTGATTGCTGTAACATAGTTACTTCCTTATGTAATGGAGATAAAAGTGAGGTGAGTGTTAGATCCTGTATTATAACACCCTATGTGTTAGTTTTCCATAATGGTGTGTTCTTTATTTATGCAATTGTGCGCATGCGTCTGTGTGTTCTCTCACCTCTTCATGCCCTCCACCAGCGCCACCTCATCAGGAGAGGAGGAGATGTAGAAGGACGAAGATTTTCCCTGGTGGATTCCCTTCTTAATGCCGTCCACCGTCTCCTCCTCCTTCACCTGCACCGTGTGACACAAGCATAGCGCCCGGAAAAACAGCTCCTCATGCTCCTAAAATCAGAACAACGAGACGCACGAGGGCAATGTTGGTCGTGCTGGTCATCCACACTATGAATAATACTAATACGTAATAATAATACTTTTCCAGAATGTCTCTCCTCTTCACGTAAAGTGGGTGGGGCTAATCTTCTGTGACGCTTGTACAGGTTTTATTCTCACTAATCACGTTTGGTGTCACACCTGCATAGCCTTTGACACAGTTATCGAGCAACACGAGCAATTCTGTAATTCAATAAATTTGTACATGTAGGGTTGGTCAAATTCTTCCGGATATAAAAGAACGTCTTGATAGAACACTTGGCTTTGGTATCATTTTTTATTTATTTATTTTTTTTTTTACACCAATTCCCTGGGACCATGTTTGAAGATGGATCGCTTACTGCATACTTCAACAATATACTGAATTTCATTGCAACTTTTTCACCACAGTTGTATGTATTTATAGAATGAGGGTTTTTTTTAAAAAAAAAAAACTGCATTGTAGAAGTGATAAACAAGGTCTTTCTTATACTGTAAAATGACAAAGTCCTGTCTTTATTAACAATATGTTCCTGGTAGACTGGGAATATACAGACTCACTGACTGGCTTATGAATTTTATATAGGAAAGAGACCCTGTAATTGTACCTAATACAATTTTATAACACCACTACACAATATTTAAGTGATGTATTGTAATAGCTTAGCTGTCCTGTGCTAAGCAGACAAAACCTGTATTTTTGCAATACTCAGCAACATTTTTTTTTCTGTGTGTGTTTTTTAACTCAGTACATCATCCCATTTACTTCTATTGTTTTTACCTCATGGCTACATGTTTTAGGAGTGCCAATATTTAAAACCAGCAACTTACGCAACAACATCCAGTCAACAGACACGTAATTATTATACCTGCTCATTTATGCACTTATCCAAATTCAGCCAATCGTCTGGCAGCAGCGCAATGGATAAAATCTTGCAGATACTGGTCAACACTTTGACGGTACCTCGAATAGTGAAGGCTACAGCAGGGGGAAGAGCTTTCTCTTATAGAGCCCCACAGTTATGGAACAGTCTTCCTATTAGTGTTCGGGACTCAGACACAGTCTCAGTGTTTAAGTCTAAGCTTAAAACGTGTTTGTTTACTCAAGCCTACCCTGACTAGATTCTGTTCTACTACTTCACAGTCATAATTATCTTTTCTCTCCCTCTCTCCTTTCGCCGAGCCCCACACGAATTTATGGAGATACTAGAGATCCTGATCCTTTCTGCCTCTGGATGGAGCTCAAATCTTCTTTAATTCCAGACTGCTGGGACTACGGCTGCTCCTAACGCCATACAGACTTCATATAAATCCATAATGAACTTTTTCACACTAACTGTTGTTACCCAGATGAGGATGGGTTCCCTTCTGAGTCGGGTTCCTCTCAAGGTTTCTTCCTCTTAAAACATCTTAGGGAGTTTTTCCTCGCCACCGTCGCCACTCAGTGGCTTGCTCAGTTGGGATAAATTCACACCTTTAATATCTGTATACCGTGTTGATATTTCTGTAAAGCTGCTTTGAGACAATGTCTATTGTAAAAAGCGTTATACAAATAAAATTGAATTGAATTGAACACGTGGTTCACCCAAGAACAACGGCTGAAGCTGAAGTTTCAGGGAACCTGTGGCCACTGTACCCTCAGATTCCTGTTGTAAAACCTCATGTGCTCTTCTGCTGTCGTAGCCCATCCATGTCAAGGTTTGACATTTTGTGCGTACGGACATGCTTTTCTGCTAAGCACGGTTGTAAAGAGTGATTATCCAGTGACCAGCTCAACCAGTTCTGAGCATTCTCCTCCGACCTCTCATCAACAAGGCGTTCCTGCAGAACTGCAGCTCACTGGACATTTTTTTCCTCTAGAGACTGTTGCGTGTTAAAATCCCAGGAGATCAGCAGTTTCTGAAATCTTCAAACCATGCAAAGTCACTGAGAACACATTTTGTTCCCTATTCTGATGTTCGATAACTCAAGCTTTCCTGTATCTGTATGATTTCTATGCAGTGCACTGATGTCACATGGTTGGCTAATTGTACAGGCATTCCTATTAAAATGTTTGGCAAGTGTCCAGTACGCAGTCTAAGTACAGGTATAATTGCTTGTTGTTGATGTTTTTGTTTTTAATTATAGGACTGATGAATCTTCTGCATCCGTCCCCTGATGATAAACAGCATCGCCCTATCGTTCCCTCTTAACGTCATCCATTTTCTCCACCTCCTTTACCTGCACTTTTTGCCAAGAGTTTTATCCAAAGTAGATTAACATCTCAACGTAGTGTGTAATCACAAAGTGTGTGTAGGACACCACGGCCCCGCCCCACTCTTCTGAGTCTGAGCTCTTCTCTTGTAAACAATACTTATCCCTAATGATGCATGATTGCTGGGACAGAGGCTGTCAGTGGCAAAATAAATTAAAGTCCTTAAGCAAGATTATGCGGCTCGAAAACAAAAGACGACAATATATACCCTAATCGTAGGTATTAAACGCGACGCTCACACAGCCTAACTTAAATGCATGGCCTGCTTTGAAACCCAAGCAGGACATAAAGGACGAGTCTGTCAGCCCGAAAATGTTTCTGCTAAAAGATGTTCATCTGATCGTACGAGAGATTATATTTAAACGTATAACCCAGTAGGAACGGGTATGATGTAATTAATGAGTTCTTCAATAAGCCATTTTGTTAAATCAGACACATTCATTTGTCATGTGTCACTTGTGTTCATTTATCATAGTGAATGAGAATGAGAGAGTGGAAGAGAGTGAGACTTCATTTCTGTTCCTCTGAGCGAGATGGGGACTGGAGTTTACATTATTCTGACCATTCAACCATATCGTCACACATCCACTCACTCAGAAACACTCTTTAAAAAAAAAAAAAAAAAAAAACAGATTGCAGAAACGTCAAGGATTTAAAACCTTCATTGATTATGTATTAACATGACAGTCAGTATAATGTAGAGATGTAAACAGTAAAAGCCAGATTTTTATTTTGTGTAGGATATATAGGACAATTCATTATCAGAAAAATGTCATCTGTTTAACGTCTTTCTTTTTCATCACTGCTACAAGAATGAGAGAATACTAAACCTTTGCGCACTGACATTTTCCAATAGACATCACTATTTCTCCCGCCTAAATGTCAATATAAATATTGGCACCCTTGGTAAATATGAGCAAAGAAGTCTGTGAAAAAATTGTCTTTTTTGTTTAACTTTTTGTTAAAAAAAAAAATCACAAAAATACTCTGAGGTCATGGATATCAAAAAATGTATTCCCACTGAAATTTTACATTTTTCTTTTAGGACACCTGGGTGGCTAGGAACAGGAAATTGTTCAACCATGACTTCCTGTTTCACAGGAGTATGAATATGAGGAAACACATAGGCCAAATTCCCTCAGTCATTCATCACAATGAGATAATATATCTGTGATGAGCGGCAAAAGGATTCAAGGATTTTTACTGTCATTCCAACACATGTACATGAGCTGGAACGATGCTAAACACTAAACCACCATGACACATCCCAACCCCGCCCCCCAACCCCGCCCCCACGTGAACTAATCAAACCTCAAAAGCACGAACTGAGATGTTTTCCGTTTCTGCATGTTTTAGGCTCACCTTCCTCTCACTGCAGGGTGACGAGTCGATCATGTCGATGCTGGCTGCTGCAGACATGATCTGGCCATTACAGATGGCATGCGGTACGTACACGTGACCGTCTACACAGCACTCGATAAACTCCATGTTGTTTTCCGTCAGAGTTCCCGTCTTATCGGTGAAGACATACTCCACCTGAGAGAAACAGATACCGACGAGTTGCTTAACAGAAGGTTCATCAGGGTTTGTGAAAAGAAAGAAATAAAACCTAAATAAAAAATGAAATTAAATGGTATATATTATATACCTATATAGGTGTTTGTGTAATATTTTATTTATTATTTATTTTGAAATTGAATAACAAAATAATCAAATGGTTTTATTCATTTAACAAAAAATAACTGTTAAAAAAAATAATGCAAAAAAACTAAATATTTCAATTTAAATACTACTTCAAAACAATACTCTCGATCTCACCTGCCCGAGTTCCTCGTTAAGATCCGACGTGTTAACAAGCGCACCCTCTCCCAGCTCTTCGTCGAACATCTCATCGTCCCAGGTAATAAAATAAGAGCCCAGAAACTTCTGCATTTCCACAGTCACGTACATGGACACAGGAATGATGTAGTTGAAGAGGACCATGAAAGCCAGGAAGTCAGTCAAGGCTCGTATCAACTGAGGGGAGGAAAAAAAAAAAAGGGGAAAAAATATAGTGCGCTCAACTGAACATTTGTGGGGTAACAATCAAAACAATTTAGCTAGCACCTGAAGTCTTTCACACTGACGATGTAAAGAGATCGTGATGGTGGACATGAAACAAAGTCATCAGGAGCATTAACATTTTCCTCAGATGTGCTGGTAAATTCCTAAGAAAAGAATCGCTATGACTAAAATTGCACTATAACCTAACAAACGTCAATATATTGACAATCGCCAGCATTCTTCACTGCTTGCTAATCCTGCACATGTGAATAACCACAAGAAATTTTCTTGGAGGCACCTTGAATACACCAGTATCTGAATGTAGTGTTATAAGAAAAGCTAAACCACACAATGTACTAACAATGTCCTTTCATATGGAAGGAAAAACAACGACTAGAGCACACAAGGCTAGTAAATTTAGCTAGCTGGCACTTTAAGTGATGGTGAAAAGTAGACAAAATCATCTGGAGTATCAACATTTTCCTCAGATGTGTTGGTAAATTCCTAAGAAAAGATTCGCTATGACTAAAATTGCACTGCGCTTCCACTTAGCATCACTTGCTAACCAAACTTCAGTGCGTTCTTCTGCCGCACTGAGGAATGTCAACGTTGATTTACAACTGACTGGTTCTGACACCGTAAACACCATGAGAATTTTTGTTGTCAGCTCATTGAACGCAGCACCATTTCAGCATAATGTTATGACTCCGTAATTAATATAATGAGCTGTGTGTTCAGGATAATGGAGTTTTTCCCCCTTTTTTTCCAAAGGGATAAGTCACACCAGTCACACCCAAACTGGAAACAGGCTTAAATCAAGCTATTCAAAAGGATCTATAAAGCACAGTCAGAGACAGGAAAAGCTCTTCGGATGCATTATAGGCAATGAATTTCTGGTGTACTTGACGTACTATGTGACGTTGCCGCTCGGTCTCTGTTTTTTGGTTGTACCAGGGCTCGTCTCGGTCGGGGTCGGCCTGCCACACGTACTTGAGGACAGTGTTGATCAGAGCTTTACTGATCAATATACAGAGATAAACAACCAGGTATGCATTCATAGATCTGCAAGAACAGGGGGGGAAAAAGATGAGCAAATAACAAGAGTTCCTCTGATTTACCGTCAAGGATTAGAGAAAAAACGAACAAAAACGGAAAAAACAATGTGCTTGTAAAGAGATTTGGAGAAGGGTCAGTGATTTTGTTATAGCTCAAACCATGTTTCAATAGATCCTCTGCTGTATTACCTCCAATGATTTTAACTTCTATTAGATCACGGCAGTTGAGCTATCTGTGGAGCTATTAAGGGAATCAGGACCGGAAAGTACATTCTAAAAAGATCGCAGTGACACCAAATTATGTCCCATCCACCGACTTTTAACTGCCTTCTATAAACGTCCGAGTGAAACTGGATATTGCACATCTTGCACAAGTAATTACAAATCATTAAGTAGGCAATCTGCGGTGCTTACCTAATAAGGTAAAAACATGCATTAGAAACCGCAGCCTAGCGTAATATACTCAGAAAACGCTAATAGGAACTGAACTGCATTAAGAAAAGTAAATAATGAAATCTTACTTTTCTACAGCAGAGCGTTTCTGGGATTTGGACTGGTAGTTCAGGGCCATTTTGGTCTCCATGCCAGTGTAGATAGCCACAGCTGAATGAAAACAAAAATAATAATAATAATAATAATAATAAATCAAGTTACACAATGCTGAGTACAGTGACTTTGTAAAATAGGAGTGTTTTTTTATGGATCCTGAGCATACATATTGTCCAGATAATAAATGCCTTGTATGTATTTCCTGTTAAGAGCAAGCCACCCTTCCATGACTATCCATTAGTTGATATTTTAAAAATGTAATATGATAGCTACCCAAGCATTTAGTACAGTTTCTGATCTCCATATATGTCAATATACATTGACCTGTAACCTATTTATGCTTTAAAAGAAGGTCTGTCAAACAAAATGATCATACTGTACTGTATTTTCTGTCTTAGGACTATAATCAAAACATTAATATTCAGTAAGAGCACAGCTGTTAGCTAGCTAAGTTGTTCAAAAGAATCAAATGGAGTGAATATTCTGTGTGCTGATTATAGTGGTATAGTTTATACCTGATTTTTGACATGTTCAGCTGTGATATATGATCTGGATGACTAGACTGTATATTGGTGCTTCATATATGATAAATACCTGCATACATGTGAATGACTGATTTGATAACATATGTACTACTTGAACATGTCAAAGGGAAAGAAAGCAAAGTTCTCGTTTACGTTTCAACCCATATAAATCGTCACACATTTCAACAGTTGGCTAAAATAAATATTTAGCATACTCTTAAACTGTATCATGAAAGTGAATATTCATAGTAATACAGACTGACATGCAAGTCATTTGCATATAATATAGAATCATATATCTCCATATGTTTGACAGTTAAGGTAGATTTCAAATTATCGCCACAGATTGCAATATACACTAACCAGCCACTGTTATAGGAACACCTGTAACCCTGCTCATGCTTTTTTGTTTTGAGAGACTGGTGTGCATGAAAATCCCAGGAGATCATACTCAATCAATACTCAAACCAAACGAGTCAATCCGGCACCAACCAATCACTGAGATGACATTTTTTCCCCCATTCTGATGTCTGATACAAACATTAGAAGCTGAAGGTTTTGACCTGTATCTGGATCATTTTATGCATTATGCTGCTACATGATTGGTTGACTGGATAACTGCACGAATGAGAGGATGCACAGGCTTTCCTATTAAAGTGACTAGCAAGTGTGTCTTTAAGTATACTAAAACAGGCTGGTCCAAATGCTCACTTAAATTAAAACCTCGTGTATTGTTGACCTGCTTTGCACATTGCAGGCTTATGTGAGCTAAATTGTGAAATATCCCATGTGTAAATATACAGAATTACTCATAAACGAGATGATTTTAAGTGTCTGCTGTGTCCCTGGCTACCGAGAACAGTACTATTACCGTTTAACGTTCCCTTTTTTTTCATAAAAAGTTAAAGACTTTCTTGCTCATACACACACACACACACAGTCTTAATACGAGCCTAGCGAGAATTTTTCAAGCAGACAATGGTCTCTCATTCTGGCTATCGGTGCGGTGCAATTAAAGGACTTCATTCTGAACTTTCAGTTCCTTCAACAACTCGTTTAATTATAGTGGGAATGGAGCGAGAGAACAGCTTAACGAGCCAAATCACAGCTTTCCCACTCCCTTTGCTTTATCTCTCTCGCTCTCGCTTCTCCTGAGTGCTTCTTATTCTTTTTTTGCAATTTGCCCTCTCGTACTGGCTCTCTCACCCTCTCTGCCATTGTCTTTGTCCGAAAGGGTTTCTGCTGTGGCTAGACTATTTCACTCTCATAACACACTCTGAGCAAAAACAATACATACATTATATCTATCTATCTATCTATATATGTATATGTATAAAATCATGTCCATAAAACTACACACAGTGTAGCACCTTTCTTTCTGAAAGTTATTGGAGGATTTTCTAAGGATTTTCACATATTTTTGTAGGGGGAATTTTATAATTCTCATACTGCCAGCATGAGACATGAGCAGGCTAACACTTGTTCCTATAAAAGTGGCTGGTTAGTGTATATTGCAATCTGTAGCAATAATATGAAATCGATCTTAAGTGTCAAACATGTGGATATATATGATCCTATACATTCTATATTATATGCAAATGACTTACATGTCAGTCTGTATTACTATAAATATTCACTTTCATGATCTGCGAAGTACATTTTAGCCTACTGATGAAATGTATATGAAATTATACCCTTACGAAAATATGTTAATACCCTTCTAAAATCCTCCAAAGACTTTCAGAAAAAAATGCACTAAACTGTACCTAACTGTTTATCACAGAGGATATATAAAACATGCTGCTATTTAAAAACATGGGTATAATCATTGAGATGAAGTTTTGTGTAAGGAGATGTTTATTTAAAATGTTATGGAAGGAGTCTCTAGTGCCAGTGCTTTGTAATAGTGAGTAAGTTTCCGCCACAGGAAAGCCTTCAGGCGGAGGATTTTGCGGCGCTTTGCGGATCCACACTAACACGACTGACGGTTTATAGCTGCTATAACGTAGGGGATAACGTCGACTAACTTTCCACATCACATGTATCGTTGGCAGACTGCTGTGGTATGAGAGGAATGAAACACTCTGAGACATGCTGTTATAGGAAAACAATCAATTCGACGTGGTGTACCATCAAGAGCACTACGCCAATGACGAGCAATGGTAAACTTTAGTACCTTCTTTCCTGAGAGATGAATAAGGTTGTAGGAAATGCATTTTTATTACCATATATGAACTCCGTGTTTTTCAACGTGGCCCCTCGCAGCAGCAGGTTTTCCGAGCCCAGGGGTCTAAAACCAGAGATTAAATTCAGTACAGTATACTTGGCCTGCATTTTAAAAAGGTGAGAGCATATAGTGAAATGGATTGCAGCTCGACAAAGCAGATAGCAAACTGCTGGCTCAGTTATATGTTAACTTTAGACTTTGTGCCAATAGAGATGTGCTCTATATGAAGGCTATAAAATCCTCCTGCAGAATTCAATACTGCACATTCCATCTTTCTTGTACACAAACAAACTTCTTTCATTATGGCTCAGCTTCCTGTGTATGGATTTACCTTGCGATGGGCTCATCTCGGTCCAAATAAATATTGATGCGCCCGACAAATCTAGAGAGAGAGAGAGAGAGAGAGAGAGAGAGAGAGAGAGAGAGAGAGAGAGAGAAGCACAAAGTAAGAAGTCAATATCGGTTCTGGTATCAGGTATCAGTCTGACAGCACGCTCATTTACTCGTACTCATAAAAAATGCTCCGATACCAATAAAATACTATGTAATTATCAATTAATCTAGGATTAGCACTATGTGATGTAATTTATGTATATTACGTATACAGTATATTATATATTATGTATATTAATAATACTTGAGGTACGATTAGTGTATGTTGCACACCTTCTGAGAACAAGTAACCTAATAAAACATCTTATAAAATAAAATTCAAAATAAAACTCAACATGCCGAGGTCATTACTAGCTGCAAACACTGGCTAGGCAAGAAAGATTTCTCGAGATCACGCTATTTGAGTGAAAATAACAGCTCTTATCCAGTACATCGTTATTAATGATCAGCCACTGACAATAGGCCGTTGAGAACAACGGAATCAGGTACTTAGATGTAAAATCTGTAAGTAAAGCAGCTATGTTTTCCAAAATGAAATAATCCCAGGACCTTCTTCGCTGTAGCCCTACTCGATCCCATGGTGCTGTGAAAAAGTATTTGCCCCGATTTCTTCTGTTTTTGTTGTGTATCTCGTACTAAATTGTTTCAGAAATGAAAACAAAATCTAACATAAAAAAGGCAACCTGAGTAAACCCAAAATACCGTTCTTAAATGTTATTTATTGAAGCAAAAAAAAAAAATTAAAGTTATCCAATACTAACTGGGCCTGTGTGAAAATGTATTTGCCCCCATAGTTACTAATTCCCCAAATCTATGAAACTGCATTCATAATGGCGTTCAGTTGGACTAGACACAAAAAGGCCTGATTACTGCAAACCCTGTTCAATCACATGAACACTTAAATAGAACTTTTTCAACATTATGAAGTTGGTTAAAAGGTCTTACCCAGTAACACCCTATGCCAAAGTTAAAAGAGATTCCAGAAATGAAGAGGTGATTGAAATACATCAGTCTGGGAAGGGTTACAAAGCTATTTCAAAGGCTCTGGGACTCCAAAGAACCACAGTGAGAGACATTCTCTCCAAATAGAAAAACTGCACAGAAGTAGCCAACCTTCTGAAATCCCAACGACTCATCCAGGAAGTCACAAAAAAGCCAAGGACAACGTCAAAGGACCTACAGGCTTCTCTTGCATCAATAAAGGTCACGGTTTATGACTCCACTATCTCCACTTCTGAAATTCCAACTACTCATCCAGGAAGTCACAAAAGAGCCAAGGACAACATCAAAGCCTCTCTTGCATCAAAAAAGGGAACTGTTTATGACTCCAATATCAGAAAGACACTGGGCAAAAATGGCATCCTTGAAAGAGTGGCGAGGTGAAAACCACTGCTGACTCAGAAGAACATTAAGGCTCGTCTGAACTTTGCGAAAACACACCTTGATAATCCTCAAACCTTTTGGGAGAATGTTCTGTGGACTGATGAGTCGAAAGTGAACTGTTTGGAAGACAGGCGTCCCGTTACATCTGGAGTAAACCAAACACAGAATTCCACAAAAAGACCATCGTACCTATGGCCAAGCATGGTGGTGGAAGTGTGATGTGTGGGGATGCTTTTCTGCTTCAGAGCCTGGCCAACTTGCAATAATTGAGGGAAACATGAATTCTGCTCTCTACCAGAAAATCCTAAAGGAGAATGCCCGGTCTTCAGTCCGTAAATTGAAACTGAAGCACAACTGGATTACGCAGCAAGACCATGATCCAAAGCATAGGAGTAAATCCTAGTCCTAGAAGTAAGTGAAAGACTGATCTCCAGTTATCGGAAGCGTTTGTTTGCAGTTATCGCTGCTAAAGGTGGCACGACCAGATTTTAAGTTTAAGGGCGAAATTATTTTTTAACATTGGGGATAGGTGTTTTTTGTTTTGTTTTGTTTTTTTTGCTTAAATAAAAATAAAGAAATAAATCAAAACTGTATTGTGTTTACACTCAGGTTGCTTTTGTTTTATATTGTATTTCGCTTGAAGATCTAAAACTATTTAACATGAGATATACACAAAAACAGAACTGCAACAGCGCTGCAGCTAGCTCATGCAATTCAATTGAACTCAACTAGCCAACAAAATCAAGAACGAACCTACAGTAGAGATTCCTCAGCGGGGCAACAGAAAAGCGTTCACCCAGATCGCGCGTTCAGATCCGTACGATAAAACACCCTTCCGCAGTTGGGAGCCAAAGGAATCTCTGTGAGCTCATGTATGAGAAAGACAGCAGATAGCGCTTTCCTCCGAGTATACAGCATACGCAGCAGTTTGAAAAAAAAAAAAAACATGCTCGCCACTATTTAAACCAACGAACCACAAGAGAGCTGAATAAAATGTTCCGTGACATCAATGATTGATTAACAGTGCGTAGGTTACTAGTAAGAACCCAGGTGTATTATAGCTGTGTTGGAGCACATGAGAATATTAGTTCTTATGCTCGGCTGCTCTCGTGTTAAATGTTTGTTCATGCCTTTTACTGTTACATGTAAACATGCATGACGTGTGACGCATGTCTCGGATATATCGTGTGTCTTGCAGCGACATACAAGTGTGACGTTTGAGTTGTTCATATGAAATGGTAAATGACTCACTTGTAGAGGTCTGGCTGAGGTTGTTCACATTCTATAATGGCCTGCAGTTGGTCCACCTCCTTCTCTGTATTGAAGGCCTTGGTGTCCTGAACTGCATAATAGGTCTTTGTGTGGGGAGAAGAGCACATCAATGAGCAATCGGCATACCAAGGACACACACGCACATTCCGTCTAATGAACTCAACTTCAGATGCACCAAAAAAAACGCAGCTCAAAGTACAGTGCAAGTCGACAAGAAACTACAAGGGGGAAAAAAAATAAATAAGCGACAAATCTACATAAAGCTTTATTTTCCTGCAGACTCAGCAGCGAGGCGATTTTCACTCCTCTTCCTAGAGCACTCTGAGTAATGTAATGTAATGTAATACACACTGCTTTGTGCCTTAATCACCTTGTGACTGGATTCGCCGTCCAAGCTGGCAGTGGTGACGAAACACGTGCCATCGTCTCGACTGGTGGAAAGCAGGATCAGGTCACAAGGGAACGTCTCGTCCTCCTTCACCAACACCACGTCACCCACCTGGCATGCACAAACATACTACAATTACACCATAGAAAACCTGTTATGCTATTAAAATGAATTACACAGGTGAGTGTCATAAAGCCGTCATCATTCATAAAAAAAAACAACAACAAACAACAACCAACTTTGAGAAATCCTCCTTGTTCCTGTAACGTTACATTGTACATAACTACGGCTCGACTAAACTTGAACGACACAAAGCTATGATGTCATTACCATGCTCTTATCGAAGCCGCCTAACACAGACCCTATTCACAGTTCAGAGTTCCACTCTGGACAGCAGCCAAAGTAGTGAGGATGACATGGACAATGGAAGTTTAAACACAATGATTTAACATCGTAAACGCCTCATTCCAACCACACAAATAAATACGTAAACATAAATCTATCATTCTGATGACGGGCGTATCTGGGACACCGTTGGCATCCACAGAGAGCGAGTGTTACGTAACGGATCATAGAGGCTGACTGGATTATACGGAGGGGAAAAAAAAAATAAAAAAAATCATGCAACAAACTGCATCTAAATGCACACTCGAGAGTTCTGTCTCACCATTTTGTTTCAGTGTTAAATAACCCGTATGACTAGAAATGTGCATCAGGATTGGGATCCTAGCCACTGGTAAATATGTGCCGTGTGACACATTTTACTACATTCATTCATGTGGGATTAAAAAAAACCTGTCTACTTCAGTCAAACACAATGGAATACGGCAGCATTTTTCAACCTAATCTCTATCCATTGTGTCTACAGCGCATCTGTGATTACTACAAGCAAGAATTTGAACGTTTCTCTATACTAAGGTAGAAGAGGAAAGCTGTTTACTTAAAATGTAGGACTTGCTGAATTCGGTCAATAAATGCTCTCGTAAAACATTTTGCTAGAATGCCATAAAGAATTGTTTTTTAAAAAAATGTCGTGCGCTACCATTATAGCGTGTTCGAATTCCCAGTGGCGTCAGCACAAAACCTTCTGGAAACTTTAAGCAAATAATTACTCTTTATTGTATTGTTCTAGCGTTGGAAGGTTGGAAAAAAATGCAATAAAAACTATATTAATAATGCATAACAGATATAGTTTTTAATTCATGTTATAGAATCACAGTGTATACGCTTTTATTAGGAATTCAATTCCCTTTGACTTCCACTGTAAATGAGTTATACGTGCAGCTGTGGAAATCACACCTGGGCTGATGCACTGGATAGAGACAAGTTTGAAAAACACAGGAGTATTCGCAAGCAGATGACAATAATTGTACTGCAAGAAACAACTCCAAACATCTTCCCAAGTCAGAATGTTTACATGGACGACAATAATCCGACATTAACCCGATTAAGACGATACTCTGATTAAGAAACTAGCACGTAAACAGCGATTATTGATGAGCTTAATCCGACTAAAGTCATACTCGTAGTAAACACAAATGGAATTAAGACGTGTGGAGTATTCCTGTTTTAGTCGTGTTATCGACGTGTATTACAGACATGTACACACCTTAATCACGCTATTAACCTCGTGTGAGAGTTTTCACCGCATTTTGCGACAGGACACGTACACACACGGCAGCGCTCGACCGTTTTACGGCAAACAAGAGAGCACGGCCGCGTTCCAAACCGCGTACTTACCTGCTATATAGTAGGCGAGATACATGTATATAGTAGTATACTATAAAGTAGGTAAGTACGCGGTTTGGGACGTAGCCTACGGCTTCAAGCAGTCGTCTATTAGCACGTACAGCATGACTGATAATTAACTGCACTTGAAGCTTTCATAAAATTATAAATAAAAACACGCAAAACTGTATACGGTTCCATAACGAAGACCAACTGTATGTCGATACGTGAAATTCTGGAGGGACGTCGGACGGCGTGGCGCGGTGACGTAATGACGTGTGACGTTAATGGATCTATGTTCTATAACATGTAACACGGGAACATGAAAGGAGTATTCTAAAAGCGACTCATGTAAACACCTTAATCACAATATTGTCTTATTCAGAATAAGGTCAATAATTAGATTACTGCTGTCCATGTAAACGTAGTCACTGACAAGCCAGGGTTATAAAAAAAAGAAAAGAAAAGAAAAGCAATCCTGAATTATTTAAACAAATACCAAATACCTTTTGTCATATTTCTAAAGTACAGCCCAGGCTTTCTAGAGTTTCTGCAACAAGACAGACCTTCAATCCTTTTTATTTCACATCTCACTGATAAGTGGCATAGCGATGTCTCTGCAATAAGACTAACTTCACAATGAACGTAGGAACACGGCAGCATTCTGTCTGTCATCGTGCCGACCCTCTGCTGCCAGACACTAACTGGAACAATGCTGTCAGCTGAACTGCATTACACAAACAGTTAGGTCACGCAAAGCCTCAGTTCTGAATATAATGACTTCCTTATAAATGGGAATATACAGAGCCATTGTCAGTGGCAGAGGTCAATGTCCGTTGTAAGGCATGTCAAATGACACTTTGACGTGTATTATTTGCACCATAATGTTAAAAGCAACATACGACTGCAATAAATGGTAAATGCTCTGCAATTATATAGCGCTTTTATCCAAAGCGCTTTACACTGTGTCTCATTCACCCATTCACACACACACACACACACACACACCAAAGGTAGCAGAGCTGCCATGCAAGGCGCCAACTTGTCATCGGGAGCAACTCGGGGTTCAGTGTCTTGCCCAAGGACACTTCGGCACGTGGAGTCACGTGGGCCGGGAATCGAACCGCCAACCCTACGATTAGTGGACAACCCGCTCTACCACCGGAACCACAGCCGCCGCATTATTAACATGTAGCACATTTCCCTGCAAGTAACACACCTGCAGCTTGCGACTCTGCTTGCGAACCACTTTGCCTTTTTGGACAACTTGAACGGGACACTGGTTGATTGCGTTGTCCGCCTTGTGCCTGAGCCAGTCCTCATAGCCCTGCACAGAAGAGAGAGAGAGAGAGAGAGAGAGAGAGAGAGAGAGAGAGAGAGAGAGAGAGAGAGAGAGAGAGGGGTGTACAAAAGGTGCCTGTTTGAGGGTACTATCCTAACGATAACGAATGTTTTCACACCCTGTTTTCTGATAGATATCACGATGCTTGCACAGAATATCACGATATGCATTGTTATAAATCTTAATAGTCTGAGAACACTTAGATCTGCTGACAAAGGGCCAGAAAAACGTGTGAGGTCAACAAATAAATAAATAAATAAATAAATAAATCGGACAAAAAAAATATGCTTGATTTTATTTAAATGTACAATTGGTTCACTCAGAGGGAGGGAAAAAGGAAAAGAAAAACAAGGCATTTCACTTGCTTACCTGTTTAATAGCGGTTACAGTGATGACGAAGAAAAGTGGTAAACCACTGGTGATGGGGCTGGTGGGAGTGTCGATGATCAACTGCAGAGAGCGATAAACAGAAAGGACAGACAGAGACAGAGAGTCTTTCAGGCTGTTTGCGCCGAGCGGGACACTGCTATTGAAAAGACTTTTCATTTCACTGAGGCTCACCTGTACAAGAAAGATGATGAGAAAGTAGAAATTTGCGATTCTTCGAAACTGTTCGAACAAGTTCTTCGGAATAAAGTTCCAAAAAGTGTACTGGAGGAAGAGAGATTTAGGGAAAACAACAACAACAACAACAACGTTAGATCACTCTAAGGGGATTAGAGGGACAATGAGGCATAAGGCATCGTATACAGAAGCTGTTTAAATTCCATTCTGATGAAAGAGGATTTCATTCAACATTACATTTTCACTTCCCACAATCTTACACACATTCATCCCCCATTTACACTACTTTTTGCCAAATTTAAACCAAATTGACCCACTTACACCACTTTGTCTCAACATTTTACATCGCTGGTGTCCTTTGTTTCACTTTTCAACTCAATTCACACCAATTTTTCCTTTCTTCACAATTTTACACTTTTTGCAATTATTTACACGACCTTTATCCCAATTTTACACTCCCCTTTTCAATATTTAAGGCACATTCCTACCCAATTTACACAGATTTCCCCCCATTTAACACCCATTATTTTACACTAGTTTTTTCCACCAATCCCTTCCATTAATTTTATACTACATTACATTTGGTTCCCATTTTAAACCTCCACTTCCCCCAATTTTACACCATACCGCATTGGTCCCCAATTTACACCACTCCTTTCACCTAATTTTACACTACTTGTCCTTATTTTGATCTCGTTTTACACCCTTTAGACAACTTTCCCATATATACACCAAAGTTTGTACAGAAAAAAAACAAAAAAAACAATCTCAACAAAAACACACTCGATTTCGGGATCAACAAACAAATACTTGATGAAAATTTCTGCAAAGGCTCTACCTAATCATTTAAAAAAAAAAAAATTGGAACTGTTGAGACTTTTTCATAAGGGTAAACTAAGTGCTCAATATAGAAAGCTTTCATTTAATCTGTGCATAGAAGAGATGTTCTCATGGCAATTAAGTTGAAGGAGTTTGAATATTGTGTCAGACCTTGGAGGAGACTATTCTGTTGTCGGGGAACCTCTGAGGGATGTAGGCCTCAGTGCCGGGGGGTGGCACTTTCTGTCCGATATACACTGTCCTGCTGTCCACCCAGTTCTCCTCCCCTGCACACTGCACAGACAGCGAGAGAGAGACAGAGAGAAAGAGAGGGAGGGGTTATTCATTTACTTATTAACTAATAAGATCCTTCTTCCATTCAACTTCTTGCCTTCTGCCACAGACTGAGAGCGACGCTCTTATGGGTAATGAAGGCTATGACCTACACAGCTGCACTTCTACAAAACAGAATTCAACCAATTAAAGACTGGATAACAGTTCTCTCTAAAAAGTCCATGATCACCAAATTACCCCCAAAGTGCTTAATTGTATCAGAAAGTTATATCTGAATCAAATTGCTTTTGAAGTGCTCTTTTTAGTGCCACACTTGATGCCTCTTGGATATTCGCACTAAAGGCTCTCGCTAAAGTCTCTGATGGCCATGCCAAACCCTACATTTATTCTTTTACTCCAGTCTCTGAAAGCATGATCATCTAGTCATTTAGTCACTGCAAGCAGCCCAAATGTATCCCAGCTGCACTCTAAATGCACCTCGGACTTCAAAGATACCCACAAATGCTTGCATCGATTATGTACAAGGTTTCTTTATAAAAGTGTGGGATTGTGCAACACAACGTGCTTGCGTAGAAATGCTTGTAAAGGCGCCATTCACAGTGCCTTGCATGAGTTTTCATCCCTCTTGACGTTTCCTATCATTTTAGTAGTGTTACAATCTGGAAATTTTCTCGGATTATATGTCAGGAATCTTCACAAAATAGCGCATAATACTGAAAGTGGGGTATCAACAGGGCTTTGCAAAATCATTTAGAAATAAATAAACATTGGGCTTTCGAGTGGCCAGTAGAAAAGTGTCCGCCTTATAGCAGAGACTTCACAGGTTCAAATTTTAACAATGCCACAGCCATCCTTGGTAAGGAGTCCCAGAGAGCAAAACGAGCCAGTGGAGGGCATCCGTGAGCTGATGTATGAGGAAGAGGGCAGATAGCGCTTTCCTCGGAGTGTGCTTTACTTCGAAAAAACGCCAGTGTGAGCTTCACGTATGTAGAAGGAAGCACTCCACCCTCACTGGCTGGAAGCTGTGGTGTGATAGCGGAGAGCTACTGTAGCTAACAGACAGGAACTGGCAAAGTGCCCAGTGCAAAAGCTGTGATAGCATAAGTATTCACACCCATTGTTGCCAACGCCTTAAATTAGATTCTGTGCAGCCAATCACCATCAGTCTCAAAACTAGTCGAATTGAGGCCAACCTGCAAGCAATTAATGAGTCATGTGATTTCAACATTGAATACACCTGTTCCTGGAAGACCCCAAAGATTGTTAGAGAACATAGCTACACAAGCAAACTCACGAACACCAAGAAAGTACTGGAAATGTGTCAATATCCCAAACATCCCATATCCCACACTGAATTATTCAATCTACTTGAAAGATTGTGAGGAGAGGAAAAAGAAAAACATTGTACAGTTGGAAAGAATATTGTACAACTACAATTCCGCCTAGAGGAGGCCGTCCGCTAAAAATCAGTGACCGTGTAAAGAGGGTATTAGTCAGAGGTGCAATCCATGCCTCAGCAGCATATTCCAGGAGCCACTACTGAAAGGACTTGAATTGATATTGGCTGGGAAAGACTGGAGAATGGAATCACTTCAGAAACTAAAACGTCTCTAAGTGAAGTAATTAGCGAAGCAATAACGCTCAAGATGTCCTCAACTTCTTTCGGTCTCCTGTGAATGATGATCGGCTCTTACATATGAGCCATTTAGAAGAGTCAGCAGACAATAAGAGCTTACTGTAGGCACTGGAACATTTCAAATATAGCTGGGAAGAAACCCAACCGCGCAATCACGCTTGACGGCTAACAAATAAACACTGTTAGCGCAACGGTATAGTCTCTTTGTAAATCAGCAAGTGAATCACGCATTATATTTATACATGCATCTGATCAGATGTAAGACATACAGAAGTGTTTTTGTGTGTATTCGCTTAAAACGGCTACGACTGGGGATCAGTTAGCGTGATCACTCATTGTCATGGCTTTAATTCACAGCGACATTAGGAAGCCGCCCTCGCTTGGAACATCGGTGCAGCTCAGCATGAGAGAACCATTTCAACCCGTTAGCATCTCATACACTTCTCATCGCTAATCAAGCTCCATTCCGGCTGCTCAGTCGCACATTAAACCAACGGATTATTCTTATTTTTTAAACGACTGGCTTCCATATGGCTCTTTTTCTCCCTCATCTCTACCTCAACTGGAGTTTACATCAAGATTTGCATGTCCTGCTGGCAAACAGGCTTAATTAGCGGTTTACATTCCTCCTGCATGCTAATCGCGTTCTTATGTGAATTTAATGGCCATGTCATTTGTGTTCTTTCTTTCCCCGCTGAGCTACATCATCTTTCACACATTACTCAGTCTATTCAGGCTTTCCCGCTAAAGGAAGACCCGGAAGCTTGGGAAACTGACTCGTTTCTCAGTAAGGGTGTGTATGTGCACATGATGTACAGTAAGAAGAATCAACCAATGACAACAGAGAGGAGGAAGTTGTTACTAGACTATCAGTTACAGCAAGTCCGGTATAAAACATGACAGTGTGTGCCATGTCGGCATAATTACAGTTACAGGTTCACCTCCGATGGCTATGAAGCACTGACACACCAGACTCCTCCCACAAATGTTAAATAAGCGTCTCCTCATATAAAGATTCAATAAACATATCAACAATTATACTTTTTAAATTATGTGAACGGCCTGCCATATACGTCTGCCTCTGGGCCAATCAGAATCAAGAATTCAACCAGGCTCTGGTATAAACATTATTAAATGTGAGGCTGGTCCATCTGTCTTGTTGCTACATGCAACCGTGCACTTTCCAAATACTGCAATTCAATTGATCTGTTCAGTTTTTGAGTTTTATTTTTTTCTGGCCCAGAAAATAGTACAACCCCCTTCCAGATTAAAAACCAATTTGCATTAAATTTAAAAAATAAAATAAATTTAAAAAAAAGTCTCACAGACTGCATGTAGTGTCAACAGAAAGAGTTGGGCTCGTCAGAGTACGTTTAAATCATGGTTGCGGTTCACATGACCGCCAGCAGGAGGCACTAAAAATGACAAACTGCTCCTTTAATCCATCTCAATAGTCACAACGAACTCCCTTCGTGTAAGCAAACTGATAATAAAGTGAGCTTGTAAATTCCGAATGATCATCAAAGGAGATATTTTAGGACAACACGCTCCACATGTAATGGACATATTATTCAAAAACACACACGGTGTAGTCACTCATGTCAAACACACGTTAACGAGAGGTGGGGTTAAGCTGCAGCCGGGGAATGGAGCCGTGTTGTGGCAGCACCATGCCCTAGTTTTAAAGACACTCGGATTACATGTGCACCACGTACACCCACACACACACACGGCTCTACCTACCAACTGAACAGCCGAGCAGCTAAACTTACACACCTCTAGGGTGCCAGCTCAACTTCACCCAACCAAACACACACACACACACATGCTTTGCCAATACAGAGTTCATCTTTCAGTCATTTTCACACCACGAGTCCATCATAACAAACTGTGCCATATAATAAACCAATAAAAATTCGTTGAAATCACTGACGTATACACACACACACACACACACACACACACACACACTCTTATTTCTATTCCTTCTATTACATACTTGTATTCTGGAAAGCTGTCACAGGGTCAGGTGTCAGCACTTTTCGCTTCCTGCTTTTAACTATAATAAGATGTTAATAGCTCAGCGTTTATTGGATTAGAGTAGGTGAGTCTTCAGGAGCTCCAGTGTGGGATTTCAGGAGTTTAATGAGACTAAAAGCAGCAGGTGGAGTTGCTTTAAGTCTCAATCACTCAGGAAAGACTTTGGAGCTTGAAATTGAAATTGAGAAGTGTGACGTTAAAATGGGCAAGTGCCAAGCTCTCTCTCCATCTCTCTCTCTCTCCATCTCTCTCTCTCTCCCCACCATCTCTCCATCTCTCTCTCCCCATCTCTCCATCTCTCTCTCCCTCTCCCCATCCCCCCATCTCTCCATCTCTATCTCTCTCCCCATCGCCCCCCCATCTCTCTCTCTCTCTCTCCATGAAGTACTAAGTGCCTTGTGCTTACATCCAATAAAAAAATAGCAGG
>NC_030441.2:12902121-12914621 GCF_001660625.3 Ictalurus punctatus | reverse complement strand
GTTCTTGCAAGTTCTCCATCACGTCCGGGGGACACACGGATACATGTAATTTTCCACTGCAAGGACGATCAGCTGTCCTTCCTGTCTCCCTGTAGCACCGTCTCAGGCGTCTTACATTACAGACATTGCAGTTTATTGCTCTGGACACATCAGCAGTCCTCACGCCTCCCTGCAGCAGGTCTATGGCATGCTCACGCGGGTGAGCAGGAACCCTAGACATCTTTCTTCTGGTGTTTTTCAGAGTCAGTAGACAGGTCTCTTTAGTGTCCTAACTTTTAATAACTGTGACATTAATTGCCTAGCACCTGTAAACTGTTCGTGTCTTAAGGACTGTTCCACAGGGGCATGTGCAATAATCGTCTATGGTTCATTGAACAAGCATGAAACAAACTGTTTAAACCCTTTCCAGAAAAGATCTGTAAAGCTTATTTGGACTTTACAAAATGATCTTTAAAATACGATTTATTTATTTTTTTTTTTTGGGGGGGGGGGGGGGGGGTTTAAACATTTTTGAATCGTTCTTTTTTTTTTTTCCTTTAACATTTTTGTTTTCTTTAAGCCAAGATCATGGAAAAATTAAGTAACTGGTCCACACTATTTTTTTATTAATTATTATATACAGGGGCAGTGGTGGCTCAGTGGTTAAAGACTCTGGGATACTGATCAGAAGGTCAGGAGGTCACGCCCCAGCACTGCCAAGCTACCACTGTTGGGCCCTTGAGCAAGGCCCTTAACCCCTGAACTGCTCAGATGTATAAATGAGAGAAATGTATGTCACCCCGGATAAGTCGTCTGCCACATGCAAAAAAATATACATTATTATTATTATTATTATTATTATTATTATTATTATTATTATTTATAATTAAGACAGTGTGTTCCATGTGAAATAAAATAGGGTGTAAAATATTCTAAATTTTAAAATAAATAAATAAATTGGTAAGTAATTCACTAAATATACAATTTGATAATTAAATGGACGCATGTCTCAACTTCTACCTTTCTGTACCTTTCCATTTTCTTTTTCAGTACTATTTTCCTTTTACTTCTTAGTTTTCTCTTATCCTCCACAAGATTAAAGGACAAGTAAGAAAAATTGTTCATGTGAAAGAAGAAAAAAAGTATTGAAATAAATGGCAATATTTTGAATTTTTGCACATTAACTGAAACATTGAGAAATTAATTTACCATATAGATTATTGACCGAAATGTCCATTTATTTATTTAGCTTGATTTACACTTTCGTTTGTTTATTATTATTATTTTATATTATAAATGTTATTTATATGTATATCTTGTATATACATATTATATATATATATATATATACATATTATATATATATATTATATATATATATATATATATATATATATATAATATACATATTATATATATATATATATATTATATTATATATATATATATATATATATAATATATACATATATATATATAATATATACATATATATATATATAATATAATATATATATATATATATTATATATATATATATATATATATATATAATATATACATATTATATATATATATATATATATATAATATTATATATATATATAATATATACATATTTTATATATATATATATATATATATATATATATATATATATGTGTGTGTGTGTGACCTTCTTGTTACCAAACCAAACCAGGTGTCGGGCTTCAGTATGGATTAATCTAACATGCCCTCCTTCTCCTGGATGAAATCGTAATCTTCTCAGCTTGGGGATTGTTCAAGGTCAGTGCAGTCCAAAAGACCTGCAGGGAAGTCCAAGAGACTGATTCAGGGTCAGTTTGGGTGCTGGAGCTGAATGGCGACATTCAGATGGAAATGAAAGGAAAGCTGATCTCAGAGCAGTGCTGTATTTTAATGGATTTGGCCGAGCTTCCCAGAACAAAAATGGTGCCAAGTGTCTTGGAGGGCTGACAGTGGAGTTATGAGGACAATCAGGTGCGTGGCAAAGATCTGGCAACCTTAACCTCATGAACAAAGCTGATGTCCTCTATTCTTTATCTCTGTTGTTCCCACATGAACTGATGCCAGTTATCAGGCGATCTTCCTGATCTGCTTATCGGGGTTATGTGCGAATTCACAGACGCTGGTGTGATTATCAGTGCAAAAGAGCACGCCTGTCAGACTGAGAGAATCCACATGTCGTTTACCTCCACACTACTGATTCATTTTTCACTAAATAATCATTTAATACAATCCACGACTGATCATTAAACATGCATGCTCATCCCATGTACCAGGCAGTAGAGATAAGATTTTTCTCACTCTGATCGGATCACGTATTCCCACATTATGATTCACGTGCAGTACCTGCAGTGGAAAGTGAAATTACATTCCCATGTATGACAACACAATATCCAGAACGTGCTAATAAAATATTCATCCACAGCATTAAAACGCCGCTGCAGATCCAGTCCTGAGGAATTTAATAACATCCCGCAGTATGTATGGATCACTACTATGGGTGATGAGAGCTGCACAGATCATCGATACGCGTGCACGGGACAATACGTAACCACCACATCTACATTTTATTTCGTATGTATGCTAATACAGGGTCACATTTTACACCTTTCCCGCTCATAATACTGGTAACAACACACACGCGATGCCGTATGACGGCAGTTCCAGAAGTATCGGCACCCTTAATAAATATGGGGTAAAAAGAAACCGTCATAGTGTACTTTCATATATTTTGTATGTGTGTGTGTGTGTGTACATATGTATAGAGAGCAAAGATGCCTTCAGAAATAATGATATTAAATGTATGCACATTGAAAAAAAAAAAATACTATAAATTTTTAGGGCAGTAAATAACAATAAACAATAAACGTGATGAGAACTTTCTTGCTTTGCAGATTATCCACAAACGTAACTATAAATGGATAAAAAGTATGACGGGTCGTTCTTTAATAAATAAACTACCGTAACCGTTGGAAAATTGCTGGGGCATGAGAGGAATAAAACACAGAGATGCTGTTGTTGATTATTTTACTAGAACAGTGCGTTTTATTCCCTACATATACACTATACATAATGTTCTGCAGCATCAGCAAGATCTTACATTGCTGACATTTAAAAATCAAAACCCTATTTGGTGTCATGTGTGTATTCATGCGGCAACATGCTGTATGTTAAACGGGAAGGAGATCTTATAGCGTTCACTGTGTTTCACGGAAGGGTTTTTAGAAGGAGTACTGCTGGTACTATGCGATAACAGGAACCTGTCCTTCTCAGCCTGTATACACGTCTCTAGGATGTGGGCTGTATGATGGAATAATCTTCAACGGTTCAGTTTAAGCTTTTCAAACTGATTAGGATTAAATAACATCTTAAGGACCTGTCTGCATTCAGTCTGATCTTATCTTGTGCTCTTAGCCTGCTGCATTTGCACTTTGCAGGTAACTCAACACCATTTTCTATTTCTGACGTAAATATTATTTTGGTTCAGAGCTATTTTGGGGGCTTGGATTGCAGAATTAGAGTACATTTATAGACCGGGAGATGCAAAACATAAGGATGGATCTCATTGGTGCGTTAGGAATACAGATTATGTCATGTTTACATGTAAGCGGGGGGTGGGATCAGCTGTATAAATGACTGATTATAGGTCGAGGCGAGGTTACATGGAGGGCACGGTGAAAACAGATGGCAAAGGTGTTAATATTTCATGCAAGGAGTGCCAGTAGAACGGTCCGATCTCAGAGAAGTCAGACAGCTCTACGATCATGGCTAAAGATAGCGTTTCAGCACGAGTAATGCCGTTCAGATTAATTCAACGAGAATTATCACCGTTAACATGGTCCAAGCTGTTACCTTCGTAACATAAAACAGCTCTCGGCGGTTTTAAAAGTGGAGCACGGGCACAGAAAGCAGACCAAGATCTGCGCCATCCTACACGCTGATAACTGGCATAAAATATAGGCCTGTTCTAACACAACCCACACACATCCTGCCATTGATTCAACCAGAGCCCCGATCGCATTCTCACAGCTTCTGTGTGTGACTCATCTCTGCATTATTCCCTCCGCTGTCACTGCTGATAAACGATATCTCCACTGTCCAGCGAACTGGTCGTCAATGACCGGAGTCTAGGTTACCTCTGAATAGGCTTTCAAAGGCAGCTGCGGTGAATGAAAGCATGTCTTTAGCAAGCGTCACTAGGCCAACAATCTTCTGAGCCAAAAGCGTGATACACTGTGGGAGATAATGTGTGTAGGAATGGGGCTTTTGGATCTAGCGAGGGAGGTTAGGCGAAGAATGCTAGAAGAAGAGGAGTACTGGGAAAAAAAACCTCTTCAAATAACGCGCAAAACAAACCAAAAACGGATTTTTAAAACAATACTCAAACAAACAGGATAAGCAAACAAGATCATAACAATAAAAAAAGGGTTTAAAAACAATACTCAAACAAAAAAAAAAGACTTTAAAACAATACTCAAAGCAAAATAAACAAAAATTATTTAAAAAAAAACAAAAAACAATGATCAAAACAAACCAAAAAGAGTTATAAAATAAAATTCAATAAGTGACTTTAAAACAATACTCGAAATAAACAAAAGAGATTTTATGAAGCAATACCGAAACAAAAAAACAACAAGCTTTTCAAACTAAATCCTCAAAATAATACTCAAGCCTAAAAGGATTTTAAAACAACACGTATAAAAAAAACAAAAACATTTTAAAACAAACCTCAAAACAAAACAAAAAAAGACTCAAAACAAGCAGAAAAGATTTCAAACCAAACCAAACCGATTTTAAAACAGTACTCAAACCAAAATAATGACACAAAACCACTCAAGAGACCATAACATAACATCTGTATAACATCTCACCATAACATCTGGAGCATATGTGCTAGCAAGGATCGAGCAAACGTATCCCCAAAAGTAGAGAAAACATTGAAATATCATCCGTCAAATATTTTGATACACTGTTTCAAACTTTCTTTTTTCTGTTTATTTATTTATTTATTTATTTATTTATTTATTTATTTACTGTATAGAAATTACTACACCCTTAACGATTATCATGTACATGTTCCTCTGTACTGAGAATTTCATGGAAACAATACTAAACCCTTCAACTAGAAACTGACTTAAAGTTCAAAATAAAAGCCATTACACAAAGATAGTCTTACCAAAGTTGTTCTTATGTAGTTTTATCCAACTTTCCAACACAAGATAAACAGTAGACACATTTCTGAATGGAGCTGAATTTATAAATACCTTTGACTAAAGAACTCAGGAAAACGTTCAATGCGTTTACTCAAATGTTTACTGGTGGCTTCAATAACTACAAGTGAGTAATCCATCCATCCATCTTCTATACCGCTTATGCTTTTCAGGGTCACGGGGAAACCTGGAGTCTATCCCAGGGAGCATCGGGCACGAGGCGGGGTACACCCTGGACAGGGCGCCAATCCATCGCAGGGCACACTCACATACACACTCACACACCCATTCATACACTACGGACACTTTAGACACGCCAATCAGCCTACCATGCATGTCTTTGGACTGGGGGAGGAAACTGGAGAACCCGGAGGAAACCCCACAGCACGGGGAGAAAATGCAAACTCCACACACACAGGGCCACGGTGGGAATCGAACTCCCGACCCTGGAGGTGTGAGGCGAACGTGCTAACCAGTAAGCCACCGTGCGCCCCAAGTGAGAAATTACTTTGGAAAAAAATATCACTCTTCTTGATTTCTAAAGGAAAACAAATGCACGTTAACCACTTATAAACAACATACTAGCACTGGAGCTACTGGTTAATATAGCAAGGGCCAAAGACTATGATAAACACTAGATTATCTAACTGTATGCAGAATGCTAGCCCATCCATTAACCGGAGTCCTTGCATCTAGGCAAGGGGTTCAATTCTGTAACATGGCATTCTGACCATCTAACAGGAAGTTGAGTCAGTGAGCACTCTCCAGCTGTGCTCCCCATCTGTGCGATCATCCATTTCCAGAAAGACATAGACAGACAGAGAGAGAGAGAGAGACAGACAGACAGAACGTCTGAAACACACGCTAACTTTAATTGATCCTGCTCTCTCGACCTATAATGGTCCCCTTTTAGCATTCTTCGCCATTTACCGCGGTCTTTGTCACGACTCGATGCAATTACCATGCTAGCTCTCAGTCGGTCGGGGGCTTGCTCCCTCTCTTGGGGGGGTTGATGTCAGACTGATGTTTTCCAAGTGCACATAAAATATTGAAGCGCTCAGAGCCGGCGTCCATTATCGTAAAGCATTGACGTGTTTTTAAAGGTTTCTCATCGGACCGCACATTAACAGGAGTCTGAGGGATGTCGGTCGATGGAAAATGCTGGATCTGTATACGCCACTGCTGGTTTACAGCAAGGTTAAAAAGGGTATAAAGAGTTTATGGGGCTGATGTTGGATTAATATAAGGATTTGAAAAGAACACACTGGAGGGAGGTGGTTTAGAGTGCTACAGTGTATTAGGGCTCGATGTGTAAGATGACTAGAAATCTATGATTTGGCACGTTTTGGGGTTTTTTTTGGCACAAATGAACGTAGGCCATCAGAACGTGCAGATAGGGCCAGAGAAACTGTTTGTTTAAACTGTGGTTCCAGACTGAATCTATAATTAACCTGAATCCATGGAAACAAATGGAACCTCTTGGGACATCCAGTGGAAACTAACTCCATTATATATATATATATATATATATATATATATATATATATATATATATATATATATATATATATATATATATATATATATATATATAAAAAAAAACCTCCCATATGTACAAGTAAGTACTGCAGACTACACTGTAAATGTCAAGTGAATCACATTAACTACTTTAATATCTGATCTTTTTTTTGGTCCCACATTTTAATAACATGTGTAGCAGAATATACAGCTCACTGACTTTTGTCTAAAAGACAGTTCAGTCACATGCTTGAAGTCTGTTAGAAGAAATTTCACTATCCACTTATTAGGAAATTTCCATTGTAATAATATTTACACATTCAAAGGTGAAAACTATGTTTAAGAACATATGTTTAAGATAGCTTGTTATACTTTTAGTCACCAAGTCCATGGAAATATTTGACCTAAAACTGGTGGTCTGAATAACTGGGCATGTCTCGAACATCTCCTTAGCTCCCTAGGTTATGAATCGTATCGTGTACACCAGTTCAGGAACTGGTAGCGACCCCGGCTATCACGGTGTAAAATAAAACGTCACCAAAAATTAAAAACGTAAAAATATTTATACGTCATGAATTTGTCGACTTAATCACACGTTTCTGTCATGGTACATCAAGCAGGATCATAGGCTAGCTATCTAGACTTCAAATTGCTAACGTGAGTAATCTTTTGACTGCTACAACAACAATGAAAAGCTGCTTAGATTTGTACATGAAGTTGGCGGAGAGTTTGTCCGGAATTTATTTCAAGCTGAGAGGCTTCAGAAAACATGACGTCATTTCCAGTAAGGGAACATAGTGAGCATCGACGCTCCCTGGGTTTTGTGGTGCATTGTGGGATTTTTTAGGGAGCGAACGTTCCAGTGCACTGGAAGGATTTTGCGCTTGAGACAGCGCTTAAAATGGCCGACTCCCTGATCAGGGTCCTGACTACTGAACTAGGGAGCTGACTGAGACGCATCCGTTGACAATTTATATTCATATATTCTCATTAATGTAAATGCATGCGTTGCCAACTTGCATATAAACAACGGATTAAAGAAGCGTCCTAAAAGTGATATCAGTCTGTTCAGGAATTCACAGATTTTTTTTTTGTGATTGTTGCAGCCAAAAATGCTTGTTTTTTTTTTTTTTGTTTTTTTTTTTGTGGAAAACTACTTGAATTGGCGAAATCGCAATTCGGAAGTCTTTCACAGTTATGTTTACTGGCCAATGAGACCTTTTAGCTGTCCTCATGCTCGATGCACCTGGATCAAAGAGGGCTTTGGTGGAATGCGACAAAATCTGCGGTCATTTCGACGTATTGCAAATATTCCGGAGTTTGCTTGATTTTGCGTTGATTTCTGCAGTTGCAAAATCACAAAATCCTGTAGGGACCTCGACACTATAACCTGTAAGGAGTCAATTTCTAAAAGATACTTATTGCTGCTACATACTTCACTACATCATTATATTACACTCTTTGTAGTAAGCATATATGGAAACATTATGGGATGGTGTGTTACTTCCTGAATGAAAGTGTCAGATTTTAACATCCCGGAATATAAAGACAGTTCAGAACATGAGTAGTAGTATTAAAGTTCTACTATGGATAACTATATAAAAAGCTGAAAAACAATCTCTTTGCTTATAGAAGGAAAACTATTTTCTCCTTCAGTGGTTTATGCCCTTTGAATGCAGAGTGTATCTTCTCTAGCACTATATTAGCGTTTTAAATCTGAAATTTGAAGTTGAAGGTGAGTTTTTAAAATTCTGGCAGCCATTGTCAGTGAAATCACGGAGGACCTTTCGGTCTAAAAGTCATTTTCAGGTCGAACTCTGACTTCTTAGGTATAATTCTGCCTTCTGTGAAATGCTCTCGTGAGAGTTTCCTTCCTCATGCCGTCTTGATTTTTTTTGTTTTCCATGCCACACTCTTGCTCATTAAAAGTCTGGGTCTCCAAAGCAGTCATGTGACTCTGTGCGTATTATAAAACGCGCTTCATGTTAAAACCCAATTCAATTTGACACATTCTTCATTCAGCGCCTGTAGATCGTTTCATCTCATCGTCAACGGCTAAATGTGCTCATACTCGGTTTAAAGTACGTACATCCGTTTTTATGCTTTTCTTCACAGTGGAACCAGTCGTGTACTGTAAGAGAATTTTGTACTAAGTATGACGGTTGAGAAAAGTAGATGGGGTGTGGAGAGAGAGTCAGAACTAATCATTTAAACACTGCATCTTGTGCAGAAGCTCAGACCTCCATCTGGACTGGCATGTGACAGCCCCAGGGGCGTCGAGCAAAGATCACATGCCCACTCGCTCTTGTTGCTCACGTTTTAAAAATGTGACCAGCAGGGTGGGCTCTCTCTCATACACACACACACACACACTATAATCTATTCTGTAATGCCGGCTGACGCTACTTATCTATGGCCAGTTCCCTAGGCAGTGATGTGTTATAATGCTTGCTGATATGAATTCTCTCACGCAACAACGTCAACTAGCGCAGGGTGATATTTATAATGTTGTGGGTGGAACACTTCATATTCTACAGAGCATTAGATTGGACAGAAAATCTGATTAAAGTGCAGACTGATGTCATCAAAACTGTCGATCCATATTGGTGGCAGAGAGAGACTGTACATTTTCAATGCATATTTCGCATATTTAGAGCGCACTAGCTTAGAGATAACATTAAGGCTAACATATTCACACTAAAAGCCACAAAACTTCCATTTTGACTTCATGAGGACTTTAAGCTTAGACGGCTGAAGAAATGCCTGTGAATATTTTGTTGCAAGAGTAGAAATGTCTCTTCTGAAGCATTAAGCAGTTCTTTACTTACTCAAGCAAACTGGCAAAAATATTACAAGTGAAAAAAATCACCGACTGCACCGTTATATACAGAAATCTGCAATTTCCCCACAGCATCTTTAACAGCAGAATATCCATGTTCAGGTTTAGGTTACTACATTCATACGGCCATCTACTATAATCCTCTATCCACTATGATTAAATCTGAACCATTTCATCTAGAGTAAATACCAACCGTGCAGTAATATCTCACATCATCACTTCCCGTTTCTGACTCAGACCCCCTCTGTGCCTCTGATCTCCTTCCACAGGTACTCATCATAATCACACTCAGATTAAGTAGCCTGCCTTATGCTTTTGTGAACAACCCTAATTAGCCTAGTTCAGTAATAAGGGAGGTGCAGTGCAGCTCATCTCCAGCTCTCTCTACAGAGACACGGAGAACAGAACGTGCGTCACGTACAGCCGAACCTTCAACGATTAAAACGTTATGCGAAACACTTGAAATGAATGCATTTGGATGTGATGTCTAAAAGACCATAAGCTGCATGATGTAACAGAGTGTTCATGACTCAGCAAACACCGACATCTGGATCAAACAGCTGGCTGTGCTCAATGGTCAGATGCACAGAAATAGCTGAAGCAGAATATTCCAGAAACACACCAAATCACAAACAAGCGACAGATACCCAGCCTTGACGTTCTCAGCACAATTAATCATAATTTAATCATTATTGTTGGTTTCTTCAATTGAATAAACAACCAGATTGGTGAGTTTCGTTAAAGTTTAGCTAATTTGTTAATGTTTGTTTTGACACTGGTACATTAAACAACGAGCTTTCTTTTTCGGGGGTCGTATTTTTCATTTTTCAGATAGAATGTCATGATCAATTATTTATTGCATATCTTATTCACTAAACTTCTGTTTAGGGGAGTTTTTGAATTCCAGAACATTCTGTTTTGAAAGAGGAACAGCCACATAATCCAGCAGCCTGCTTACTAGATTTTAAAACCAGACTTCTGATTTAGATTCATGGATTTTCTGAATATTTCGAGAGAGTCCTACATGAATAGTGCTTTGTAAATGATTAAATATTTTGAGAAACTGTTACGGAGAAGTGTACATGGACCAGATGTAACAGAACAAAAGAAAACAAAAGAATAATCTTTTTTTTTTTTTTTTTTTTTAAACTTGCTAAAATGCTAAAATGTTACCCGTTTGGCTAAATCACACCAGGAGTGTCCAAAAAACCCAAAGATGAGTTTTACACCATTCTCAGGTCTAACAAAAAAACTTCCATCTATGGAATCATGAAATCCATCTAGGATTTTCAAAACAACAATAATACAATAAAAAAAGAACAATAATTAAGTGTCGTTCCAAACCCATAAGACTTCCGTTCATCTTCGGAACACAAATGAAGATATTTTAATGTACCCTGGGAGATTTCTGTCCCTCCATTTACAGTTCAGTGAACTAAACTTTCAAGCTCTCACGTCAACACAGCACGCATGCGTCGCGGTTCTCTCGTGAACGTGCGTCGGAGATCTACATAGAAGTGAAGATATTTTGTGAATAAAGAATCAATTTTAGGTTTTTTTGCGCACACAAAGCATTCGTATCGCAGCAAAAAATTGGGATTAAACCACTGGATTACTTTTACGATGACTTCATGAACTTTTTGGCACTTGAACGTTTTGGTTACTTGGAACCACTGTAAATGGAGGGACAAAAATCTCCCAGGTTTCATTAAAATGTCTTCATTTGTGACGAAAGTCTTATGGGTTTAGGATGGCATGAAGAGGAGTAATTGATGACAGAATTAAAATTTTTGGGTGAACTATCCCTTTAAACTACATTAAATCGCATGACCCCTGCTTTATGATTCTTACACACTTGTATGCGTGTAGTTTTAGCTCCGTATACAAAAGAGCAAACACGTCTCCAAGGCCAGTAATAATGTTTCTGAGTAGGAGGCCACAAAGCTGGCTAAGATTAACGACCCTCTTGTCGCCACAAGTCCTCTCCTGTGTTGGTGTTAATTAAAACGCGGAGGCGGGTGTTCAGTAATCAAAGCCCCCTGGTGCCTTTTGTTCATAATCAGAAGTGGAGATGTGGTGATGCTCTAACAGACAAACAATCACAATCTAGCTCAAGGAAACCACTTTGATTATTAGCCTTCGTCACTATGTGGAATTAATCAGGTCGGATATAGAAACATTGTTTCTGATGGATGCTTTGTAGATGTGGACCAGAATGTCCTAAATACAATCCTGCTAAAATAAAATAAATAAATAAATAAATAAATTTTAAAAATCAGAAACCTCCACAGAAATTCTAATGGTTTCCACTACAAATAACATTACATTCTATCTAACTAACTATCATTGGCCTTAAATCTAAATCCACTAAACATAACATGCCACCAATTAGTAACAAGTCCTAATCCAATACCTGATATTTTTAGCAATAAGAGTTATACTACATGTATATACGTGCGCAATTACAATAATCAAAACCCTTCAGCTAGCAGAGAAACAAAATCAAATTTAGCCACAGTACACAAGCTAGCCAGCTCCCTAAACACAGCACTGCACTAGCAGTTAGCTTAACAACGAGCGATTAGCTTAGCAACTTCATCACAATCTATTTCACTTTAGTTTGCTAACAACCTAGCTAGTGTTAGTCTAAGAACATTAGGCTATGTATGATATTGTGTAAACCAGTAGCAGGCTTGCTAACTAGCAAACATAAGACTAAGCATTATATTGTGTAAACCAGTAGCAAGGTCACTAGCTAGCTAACATTACACTAAGTATTATATTGTGTGAATCAGAAGCAAGGTCGCTAGCTAGCTAACATTAGGCTAAGTATTTTATTGTGTAAATCAGAAGCAAGGTCACTAGCTAGCTAACATTACACTAAGTATTATATTGTGTGAATCAGAAGCATGGTTGCTAGCTAGCTAACA
>NC_030441.2:12879621-12897121 GCF_001660625.3 Ictalurus punctatus | reverse complement strand
ATCCCCATGTAATTCCCATGCTGACTGTAAGTAAAAGTGAGAAGTACAAGACCAGCACACCTGCGCAACATTCTCTTCTTCAGCGAGTCATTTTACTCATCTTTCACCTGCAGTTACGCTCGTGTTGCGCAACAGCGCAAGAATTTCTGTCACAAATATGGCAACCGCGACGGAAAAATCCCGCTACCACGCTACTTGCCCAACTTTCCCATATTCGTACGTATTTATGACAGTAAAAAGAATTCCACTCTACAGAAGTTTAACCTCATCTCCATCTCCAGTACAAGCAATACTGATGTCCTGCTGTTTCGAACAAATTACACCATCCGTCATTGTCATATCGGAAATGTTGGCTAGTTAAAAATGGAGCGTGATGACAGAAGGACAAAATCCTGAGCGAAACGACGATAGATGACGCCGTTGTTATCATCAAGCCTTAGATAATCAGGTGCTTGTAATGGGAGGATGAGTGAGAACTCATGCCTGAGAACAAAGTCCTATAAATATCCTTATGATTATTAATGTCCTCTAGAGGCGAAGTAGACAAAACTAGATTTCCTCCAGAATCCCGTGGCTTCAATAAATCAAATGCTCCCCCGCCCTATTGTTCTTCTGGACAGTAGACAGTTTTGAGAAAAGGAAGCGCAGCTAGAACATTCTTGCTACTACTCCTTCCTTCCCGTCTTTCTTTTCTTCCTCAGAGTTAGATTTCCAGTGGCTTGACTAATCAGGCTTTTACACTCAAACACGCTGCTGAATATTAATCGACAGAGCAATCTGAGAAACGAAAAAAAAAAAAAAAACGAGAAAGAATAACATCCGTCAGTGATGTGGTCTTGGACATCAGGGATGAAACCTGAGATGGAGATCTAAAGCAGAATTCTGAAATAAAACCACTTTGGGCAACCTCAAACGATCTCCTAACTTGCACCAAGTCTTCTGTAGTCTTCCTTTTTGTTCAAGGACGGAAAAGATCTCAGTAGCTAACCAAAAATACCTTATCCTGATCAGTGAGACGGATGAGCACCTGGTTCTGGCGACCCGCGAGTTGGATTTATAGGAGCTACTTCAGAACACAACCCCGGCTAATTAAAAGGTTTTCGTTATCCTGGCGTCTGGATGGCGCTTGCTAATCTCGTAGTCGGTTGATGTCCATGTTAATGATATGCTCGCATCCGTGGCCTTGATCTCACAGGTGATTAATTTAACTAGTGTGGCAGAGCGACCAAGCATTTTACCCTTCGTTTGAGGCCTGTCGGATTCGGCAGACCGCACCATTAAATACCCATCGGCGTGAGCCGGGTCTGATCGCGTGTACTCGCGCTTCTCGATTATAGTGCTGCATATAATCTGCAATTGCACACAGCAGTCATGTGTACTAGAGCAGACAGACTTCATAACTGTGTATAACTGGGATAAGTGTTTCACTTGAATACAGTGCGACCTAAATGGAAGAGGAGCATCTGAGAATACTTTATTATTAGAGCGTAAAGAAATGCCGAGCTGTAACGGGTCAGCGCTTTTCGTGGTAGATTGGTGGTCACCTTGGAAGTGTTGTTCCTTTCGGTTCTAGGAAAGTGAAACAGGAAATGCGGGTTGTCGACTGGCCGACCGGAATCCAGATGCGGACCCAGCAAAGTATTTCAGCGGACCGAACATACTGTAGCAGAGCAGCTAAATGTTGTAGTTTTTTTTAAATTGACTTGAATTCAGTGACTGGTTTCTTACATATGAAACACTGCGGATAGAATTGATCTAAATCACTCGCGTTTATCCTAATTATTTAGCTGAGGGTAGCTCATCAGACCAGAGACTAGCTACAGCGCTGGAGATATTAGCTCACAAATATGTTTATTCAGGCCTGCGGATCACATGCTAGCTTTGTGACTTCCTCAGACAGGCACTACTTGTTTTTCTCACTCTCTCTCTCTCTCTCTCTCTCTTTTACACACACATCTGAATCCATAGCCATGGGAACAATCAGGCTGATGACTGCATTCTCTGATCAGCAGTCTTATCACTGTGCTGCCCATTTCCTTCTCCTCTATTCTCCGAATGCGGCATCAGAGAGACAGAAATTTCCAGGCGAAGACTAAGTGAACACTCGTGATAAGAAACAGAAACTGAGCTAGTGCATTTACAGGTCACCTTTCTAGACAAATTTAAATACGCCACTGTTATCATGGTTAACGTAAGCCTTATATTTATATGTTCCCAAAGTCGATTAGGAAAATATGAAATTCCGCATTCAAGCTCGTCTAGCTTTGGCTTGGCCTGGTCACTGACTGACAGACACATGTGATCCCTGTGAGATTAGGTAGGCCACATGACCACAGCACTTCCTCCCACAGCGACGGGATCAGCTGAGCTGTCCACTCGGGTTAATCGCCTTTAACGTTCCAGACCAGCTAATTACTGCAGCGGAAAGAGAAAAACTCCAGACAGAACGACAAACAAAAACGGCTGGAACACTTCCTGCAAATCCTGTACTATACTACATTATAATTCATCATATAGTACCTAATACACTCTAAGCCTGCTCATGATCAACTTTGGTTTCATGTATAACGCTTTGCAATACATAACTTCGTAATAATACCGGCACACGTCGTGCATTACAACACGTGTTTGTATGAACATTGTAGACACAGAGGTCATAATGCGCTATAATGCCTTACGACTAGCATTCCATCTACTACACCAGAGACTTTCATATGCACAAGCCTTACTTCATAAACCATATATAAAGTAATAATACGAGGATCCATATTACCTCTAACATCTCGAACACTGAAGACAAGTCATAATGCCCTATAACACAGGTTCTGCATTATAACCTGCAGCACTGATACTATACCTCCGTTACAGTGTATTACAACGCTTATGTCCATGTCTACGCTTTATTAAGCATTACGAATGATCTGTAACTACTTAACATAAGTGTGTGCAGTTATGGTTATATTAAAAACACTGTCTAAAGCATGAGCGCATGACTTTGTGTCAGAATATATAAAAACATTATAAGATCTGATCATGAGCACATTGAAGACATGTCATAATCCGCTAGAACACGTGCACTGCATTACGAACCACGGCTGAGACACCGACGCCGTGCTATACTGCATTAAAAAAAAACGAACATTTATATATCCTGACATTACAAAGTCACATGTTCATGCTTATTAAGCTTTATGCATGGGCCGCAACTAATCAGTGGTTAGATGGTAGCTATGGTTAGATTTATAACACTTTATATAGCATGGGCACGTGACATTATATCAAAATACCTATATAACGCATTATAATTCTGTTCAGAAGAACATTGCAGACTCTATTATTGTTTACTAAAGCATAAGAACAGGGATAATATCTCTACCACAAGTTATAATGTGTTATAGAGCATTACAAAACCGGCAAAATCTGCAATATTCATATGTTTATGCTGATATAGAGTGTTATACAATTAACCATAAACACTGGTAAGCAATATACAGGCTTATGTTGGGTGCAATAAGGTCTCATGGATGCTATATAAATGATTATATATGCATTTATAATGCATTATGACTACAGAATATATGAAATATCCTATTCCTAGAAAATATCATAAGCATATCATTTAAGCATCAGGCATCACATCTATATCCATCAACCTGGAACTACATGAGGTTAAGTAGAGAAAAAAAAAACGGCTTCATAGCGCCATGTACGGTTTTGCCTCTGCCGTCGCTCATCCAAAAACACTCTAAATATAGTTTCGCTATAGCAACCACATTTAAGATAAGGACTGATTCGTTTGTTGTGTTCGCGCTCTAAATAGAGCCGTCAAGACGAGCCTCCATAGCAAAAGCAGCAGGGACCAATACAGATCTTTCTCCATTCTAAAAATATAACTAATAATTAGGACAGTGTGAAGGTTGCACCGGAGAGGAAAAAAGCTTAGTCAGGGAAGGCTGTAGATGAGAGAGGAGAAAAATCATTCACTGCTCTAAATTTAAACAATTAGGCCTCTTTTTCATGGTCACCGAGGGTAAGTAGGAGGGGAAACAGGAAGAAGAAGGATAAACAGCACGCAAGAATCCGTCCCCTGCTCACATGAAAACTGCAACACGTTGCCTCAAGACAGACCAGCTTGAATCAGTTAACACTAGCTGTACTTCAGATAAATAAAACTAGTCCGCTTTTATTTTGCCAATTAAAAACTTGATACTCGTATCGATCGTCGTTGATTACATTTACATTTAGATTCAACATCAACCATTAAAGGTGCAGTCTGCAAGTCAGGAAATTTTGTTATGATATATATATATATATATAAAATAAGAAAATCGATCGATACGAGTATCAAGTTTTTAATTGGCAAAATAAAAGCGGACTAGTTTTATTTATCTGAAGTACAGCTAGTGTTAACTGATTCAAGCTGGTCTGTCTTGAGGCAACGTGTTGCAGTTTTCATGTGAGCAGGGGACGGATTCTTGCGTGCTGTTTATCCTTCTTCTTCCTGTTTCCCCTCCTACTTACCCTCGGTGACCATGAAAAAGAGGCCTAATTGTTTAAATTTAGAGCAGTGAATGATTTTTCTCCTCTCTCATCTACAGCCTTCCCTGACTAAGCTTTTTTCCTCTCTGGTATATATATATATATATATATATATATATATATATATATATATATATATATATATATATATATATATATATATATATATATATATATTCTCCTCATACTGGAGAAAGTGTCTGCTTAGAGAAGAAATTCTGGTTCCCATGCCATCCCACGCTCTTCATCCAGTAGAAAAAAACACTGATGTGGAGCAACAACATCCAGCCAATCAGAACAAGCATCTATTTGCCTGTTAAACATGTTTGCTCTTCAAGCTGTGTGTGCTGCTCTTTATAGTGTAGGGTAGAAATTCAGGCACACACACACACACACACACACACACACACACACACACACACACACACACTAACCACAAGGGATTAGTGGGGGGAAAAAGCTGGCCCTCATCTGTCTTACTTCAAATGTAGAAAAATATATACGCGTGTTAGATTTCACAATTTAATAGTTTTTCTGTCAAAATATTCAGCTTCCCCCCCCCCTTCTTCCAGCTAAATAAATACACCACTTTCTCTCTAAAAATTGTGCACGTTCAAGACTCCAGTGTAGTCTAAAACACTGTACCAGAAGATGCCCCACAGTGCATTGCCTCAAGACCACATTCCCGAGTAAAATCACATTCCGACAACACTTCAGAAATAACTAGCGCAACACTCCGATCGTCTGAGAAGAAACACACGCAGCTCTCCAGCGCACATGCCGTCATGACTCGATCTAGCCGTTTACAGGCAAGCCGGGAACGCGATCATACGGACATTTCCGAAAGCTAAAAAATACCCCAAAGACACCCAGACGAACAATTCAAGATTCCCGAATGCGAGTCAACCTGTTGCAGCATGTTGTCTTCATTAAGCCCTGCTTCATGTCTGTAGATCTTCTCTCTCTTCTCTCTTACACCCATAAACTCCAAGCTGTGGTTTGATACGGATACGGCCCCCCAAAAAACCCCCAGATGAGTCCCCCTCTTCGTCGTTGTGGTACTCGTATAGAGTGTGAAAGCTGTCTCCGACTATGTTACAGGGTTTCTAGTCGAGCTGGCATGGTGAGTCTCGCAAGAGCTTTTATACGACGATGTCTGGTCGAGCTGGCTTGAAAATTCCCACGATCTGAAAGTATGCTTCTGTGTCAAGAAGCAGGCCCGGCCTCTAATTCCATCTACCTTCTGGCCGTCTACACGTCACGTGATCTCTCAAATGATCTGTGTGTGTTTTGGTTTCCACCCAAGAAGAAAAATCCTTCTTAAAGGCAGTTAAAGGAATTGATGTCAGGAAAGCACTTAGGAAGTGACTTTCACTGGTTTACAGTTTTATTGCTTGAGCACATCTCATCCTCATCATATTCCGCTTCTTCTTTTCTTTTTTTAAATACGGTTGTTGTGTGGTGTAGTCGATGGACAGACTCAGATCCAGCTAATCAGCATCTCTAGAGCATCTGAACATTAGAACGAGGAGCTCGAAAGGCAGATCTCCAGAAACAGGCCTGCTCACGTCAGCCCACTTCGTCAGAGCGCACGGGTTACTAGTTATATGTTCGGTGCAATTCTGATGCAACGTTTCCCAGCAGTGAAAATATTGCTAACAAGAAAATCCTAGCAGGCAGAGAGGAAAAAGAAACTAATTTAATACAAAAAAATAAATAATCCTAGCACGTGTCAGCGAACAAGAGGCGTTTTTTTTTTCTTTCGGAAAACAGAATGAAGAAGAACTTCATAATAAGTAGCTAGTCCGGTCTATTTTTAGCGACTGAACAGAGCACAGCCCCGCCCACTCGGTTTCTCCCGGCTCACGACACCAAGGCTGGGTCAAAATTCACATAAACACACTAGTGACGAATCGAAAGTAACCACGACACAACAAGCACCAAACGTGCATCTTTCAAGTCCTTTTCTCCGTCTGAAAACTGTCTTTTTTCCCCTTACCCGGCGAATTTTATTCCCATTTGTTCTGCCTTTAGCGGAAAAAGCGAAAAGAAGCATAGTTTCAAGTCGTCTCCGTTATCACCGTCGGAAGGACGAACATACGACGTTCAGAATTTATAAACGCTACGGCTAAACTGTAGTCGTAAGCACCTCGGTTTCCGCACCAAGCCGCCAGTTCCGTTAGAAATAAACCTCACGTCAATATACCCTACACTCAGCTTTCCCTGGACACTGACTACATTTACATGCACATCAAATTCCGTTTAAGGTCTATATTCGGGTCGCTGCTTTATTCCGAATACGATGTTTATATGCGTACAGGCGTAGGAATGTTCCTGTATACCGTTCCTAAATACCTAGCCTACGGCTAAGCACCTGTTAGCACCCACAATTCCTTGCAGACCGAGCATGCGCTTAGATCTCCTTTCAGTGGATTTTAATCTGAATCTGAATCGGGCGGTCGGATTACGGCATTTCCAGGACTCCATACTAATTAGAACATTGTCCAATTCGGATTCATTTCGAGAACATCGATGCGCACGTAAACGTAGTCAGGGATCACTTTTAACAAGAAACTAAACGCACTTGTACAGTACGACATTTAAACTTCTTCTCACTTTCATTGTGTCCTTTTCCTGTGTTTCCATGACGACCACATGTAATTGTAGATCCCGGGTCTTACTGGAGTCCATCAAAACCCGAGCAAGATAGAAGCATTCTGGATTTAATACACACTGTTTTCGAGTATGCATACTCCTAATTTAAGTACGCACACTAAATTTTCAAGTATGCGCACTACTTTATTTAAGAATACAACACTACTTTAAGTACACACACTCGTTCATTAAGTACGCACACTACGTCATTAAGTACGCACACTACGTCATTAAGTACACACACTCATTCATTAAGTACGCACACTACGTCATTAAGTACACACACTCATTCATTAAGTACGCACACTACGTCATTAAGTACGCACACTACCTTTTGAAGTATGCATACTTAATTTTCTCAGTGTGCGTACTACTTATTTTCGTATGCATACTTATTTTAAGATCTACTTCACTCGTATGTTCCTGTACTCGGTAGTGGATTTCTATCCGTGCCATCGTACCTTGAAGCTCCACCCACAACCCACACAGTATTTTATACTTAGTGTACACTTATCTGTCGCAAGCTTCAGAATCTTGCATGCAGTAGACTGGCTATCCACGCTTCAGTGCATATGCACTTGACAAATAATATCTTTTGTACACGCTGAATAAAGAACATAATCACAACCACAGTTTATCATGAGGTTTTTTTGTTTTTTTAAACATGGTACATGGACTTTTTGCCGGCGCTCTGTGAGCAAACCAGAATATTCTGATATGCACTACGTAGTGTGAAAATGTCTCAGCGTTAGAGCGTGATTGTTTGTTTGTCATGTCGACCACCCTGCTGTATCACCCTGTTGTTTAGAGACTTTACATGTCAGTAATGTGTTAAAAAAAAAAATAAATAAATCATGAGCAATTATTTACAGCTTATATACAGATAAAAAGAAGATATAAGAGAAGGGACAAGATGAGTCAAATAAAAAGAGATAATGCGAAGAGAAGAGAAGAGAAGAGCGAAGGAGATAAAAAGACAGATGAAGACAGGTCAAGAGAAGAGACAAGACAAGAAGAGACAGGAAATAAAGATTAAGATTGAAGAGGACAAAAACACGCCTCGGCAAGTAAATACTAAAATTGTGTCCCAAATGACCTACTGTACACTTACACTATGCACTATGCACTCTACCATCTAGTGTGTGGATTTTACGACGGTAACATCATCTCACATATATCACTAGCAGTTTTCACTAACCGGACGTATAAGCCGTTTCCCAGTCGATGGTGCATGGCGTCAAACGCATGTCGGCGCACGTGAGCCGCTCGGTTTTGCTGCGGCTTTCCCGTGCGCTGTTCCTTCGCCACTTGAGTGTTGTGAACAAATGAACCTGGAACCTGCCGTTTTTCACACAAGCCACGGTTCTGAACAAATTCGATGTGAACGCACACCTTCAAAAAAAGCGCTTGATTATGTTTGCACACTTACTTTGGGCACACTCACTTTAAAATATGCATACTACTTCTTTTTTTTTTTTTTTTTTAAGTATGCATACTCAATTTGTAAGTACGCATACTTAATAAAATAGTATACAGACTTATTTGATATATATTTTCATATATGATGTTTCTGTACTTAAATGAGTCTCAGTAACAGTAGATTTCTATTCATGCCACGATACCTTACGGAACCTCAGTCTCTGAAACTCCGCCCATAGCCCAGACTGCATCTTGTACTTTTTGTACGCTTATCTGTCACAAGCTTCAGAATCTTGCACGCAGTAATCTGATTGGTTCTATATGATTGGTTCCGTGTATATACACTTCTGCCACAATGAGCAGTCAGGAGACGAGACGAGATGAGGTAAGAGGAGAGATAAGAGGTGATGGAGAGCAGGAGAGGCAGGATGAGGCGAATGAAAAGAGGACGGATGGAGAGAAGAGAGGAGGGGAGATGAAAGGAAATGAAAGACAAGAAGATGGGGAGGGGGATAAAAAAGATAGATGCGGATAAAGAACAATAAAGAGTGGAAAGAAGGGGAGATGAGATGAGAGATAAAAATGATAAAATGAAGGAGATGAGCAGAAAGGAGGATGAGAGGAGAGATAAATGAGATAAAGGAGAGAAAAAAATGGATGAAAAAAGAGGTAAGATGATAAATAAGGGATACGAGATGAGACCACAAATAAAAGGCAGACAGACAAAGGAAGGAAAGGGGAGAAGAGAGGAGAGGGGACTAAACATGATGAGAGGACAGATAAAAACAGAAGAGAGGACAGGAGAAGGAGAGATAAAAGGAATACATAGAGGAGAGGAGATGAGATGAGATGAGATGAGACATGATGAGAGGAGAGATAAAAAAGGGATAGATGAAGAGAGGAGAGGAGAGGAGAAAAGGGACAAGAAGAGATGAGGAGATATGAAGAGGGATAAAAACAGAGAGATGATACAGTTGATGGATAAAAAAGATAGAGGAGAGGAAAAGAGATAAAAGTGGGTAGATAAACAGAAGAATAGAGGAGAGATGGAAGAAAGTGAATCTTAATGCCCTAGTAGAGTATTTTACTTGTGAAGAGGATCTCTCTCCCTCCCTCCCTCCATCACTCTCTCCCTCCCTCCCTCCATCACTCACTCCCTCCCTCACTCCCTCCATCACTCACTCCCACCCTCACTCCCTTACTCCCTCCCTCAATCACTCCCTCCCTCCCTCACTCACTCCTTCACTCACTCCCTCCCTCCCTCCCTCCCTCACTCACTCCTTCACTCACTCCCTCCCTCACTCCCTTACTCCCTCCCTCAATCACTCCCTCCCTCCCTCACTCACTCCTTCACTCACTCCCTCCCTCACTCCCTTACTCCCTCCCTCAATCACTCCCTCCCTCCCTCACTCAATCACTCCCTCCCTCCCTCACTCACTCCTTCACTCACTCCCTTACTCCCTCCCTCAATCACTCCCTCCCTCCCTCCCTCACTCACTCCTTCACTCACTCCCTCCCTCACTCCCTCCATCACTCACTCCCTCCCTCACTCCCACCCTCACTCCCTCAATCACTCCCTCCCTCCCTCACTCACTCCTTCACTCACTCCCTCCCTCACTCCCTTACTCCCTCCCTCAATCACTCCCTCCCTCCCTCCTTCACTCACTCCCTTACTCCCTCCCTCAATCACTCCCTCCCTCCCTCACTCACTCCTTCACTCACTCCCTCCCTCACTCCCTCCCTCAATCACTCCCTCCCTCACTCCCTCCCTCCCTCCCTCACTCACTCCTTCACTCACTCCCTCCCTCACTCCCTCCCTCACTCACTCCTTCACTCACTCCCTTCCTCCCTCACTCATTCACTCCCTCCCTCCCTCCCTCCCTCCCTCACTCACTCACTCACTCCCTCCATCACTCCCTCACTCACTCCATCACTCACTCACTCCCTCCATCACTCCCTCACTCCCTCCCTCCCTCCATCACTCACTCACTCACTCACTCCCTCCCTCCCTCCATCACTCCCTCCCTCCATCACTCACTCACTCACTCACTCACACGTTCACGTTCTCTCCCAGTCTAACAGGAAAAGTCTGATAGCTTTAATTGCATCATGCAGAATCATTCAAAATGGGCTCTGATTATTTCGTCACATGACCTACTCAAAATTTTCAGTGGGGAAAAAAAAATCCAAGATTTTGGGGCAGTGACACTCAGTTTAGCCAATCCCTGAAGGCTAGAGTTTTGATTGACAGCTTGTTGTGACATCACCGTTGATAAGACTGAAGCAAGGGGATGAGAGGGGGACGGATTCAGCCAGCTGTGTTCTCTAAACGATTGCACAACATAAAACACGGTCCACAGTTCATGAGCAAGCACACACACACACACACACACACAGAATCATTGAAATGGCCCAGAACTGATGAACCATCATATTAACATATTGTTAACAATGCAATGTTGTTCAACAATGTTGCTGATTGTGTGTTATGTAAAGAATAAAACAACAGGCTGTGACCTTACAACGTTGTGTAATGTTCATAAATGTTAAATAAGCATGTCCTTAAAGAAAGCTTTACCAATATTGCCTTGGAGCCAGATCTACTGTCAGAGCTGCTGCTCTAGCAAATGAATCAACACCTTCTGACCAATCAGAATGGAGAATTCGGCAGCGCTAAAATGCATCAGCACTATAGTGTAGTAAATCTTAACCACGTGGTACAAAGACTACACATACAGCATGACACAGTCATAAAGCAGCGGTTTATCCTCTGTTCTTTTCTCCGTCTCTACGGCGGAGTTACGTCTGATCTCAGGGGGATCATTGGAACTGTAACGGCTGTGTTATAAATGGCTGAGGTGGACATCTGGAGTGTGGAATTGTACACTGGGGGTTAAAATATGTCCTTAGGCAGCATAAACACTTTCACGATCACATCTCTCACACACTCGCCACTTCATCAGGAACACTGTGCGAATACATCCTACTTTGCCTCAATTCGGCGCAAATTTTCAAAAAAAAAAAAAAAAGCCGCAGCAATCTCGAGCATTTTTGGCTGCAACGATCACAAACTCCATGAAATCCTGCATGGACTGGATGCTTGATGTGAACGTGAAGTGAAGCTCTTGACGTGCATGATTTTATGCATTGTACTGCTGCAACATGATTGGCTGACTGGATGATTGCATCAATCAGTATGTGCACAGGTGTTCCTAATAAAGTGGACGGTGAGTGTATGTACACACTCAATTTTTTACTCGCTCTGACTTCTCCGGCAAATGCTTGCTTTGCTAGCGTGTGTGCGTGTGTGCGTGTGTGTGTGTGTGTGTGTGTATGTCATACATCATCTCTGAGAGAGCCATTAAAAGGTTCTACCCTCTTCAGCACTCGGAGACTACAGTACTACGAGCGAGGTGCCGTATAACCAGAGCATATTATCGAGCTTTGATGCCGCTGCTGATGGCTTACCTTCCGCCTCATTAAATCAGCATGATCCTTCTTACTCACTCACTCACTCACACACACACACACACACACACACACACACACACACACACACTCAGCACTTACATCACAGCTGCACAGATCTGTGTGCACACCAGGATTAGAAGAAAAGTCCTTATGCATTAATTATAATGCATTTACAAGGCGTGTATAGAAATTCTCCACCGAATCGTATACACTTGGGCATGTTTATGCTTGTTGAACGAACAACTAAATGAATTAAGATTAAGGCCGTGAGCTGTAGGAGTGTACCGATCTTACATTTCTCCATCACAATATTTACCAAACAAACCATCATGGCTTACGATATGATCACAATATCTGTATATGAAGAGGGGGATTGTATGAGGGGCGGAAACGTAGCTAAGGTTGGCTTAATAAATAAGAAGAACAAGAAGAGGAAGAAGAAGAAGAAGCATATTTAGTTTAACATTGCTAAGCATTAGCATTAAAAATACATTTTATTCATTATACATTTTATACATAACACTTTATGACACTCGCCACCTAATTGGCTACTGAACATTTTCAAAACTTTTTTTTGTGTGTTTTCGTTTGGACTTTTTATAAAAAATAAAAATAAAATAAAATTAAAAAAAAAAAAGAAGACATTCGTGTGGATTCTTTTAAACGATGTTTTCCAAAATATCCATATACATGTGGATGGGTCCCGAGACTCATCACTGGATGCTTAGCAAGTGGCCAATTACGACTCCTCAAATATCAACATAATTTTCTGTTCGGACTTCCATTCTTTCCTTCTACAGTTGCTTGTTTACAGTCTCCCTCACCACCACCCCCCGCCCCCTTTCACATCGCCTTCTTTCTGACACCGGTGTCAATAATAATAATTACAGAGGCACACTGATTTCCCATGACAGCCTGCACACTCCTCCCTAAAGCAAGGCCACAAACTTCTCTACTAAGTGTGCGTCAATCCATCGACTGTCCAAAGGATTAATCTCATGCACAGGACATTCGTCCAGAATATAGAATGGTATGAGAGCTTATCTGCACTACAGCAGTGGCCCACACATGTACACAGCGATTACAATGAGTCAAGCCAGGTCGAGTCGAGTGGCTTTGTCGTCATTTCTACCTTATACATAATAGACAGTGAGATCAAACGATGTTTGACGTTATTAAAGGGCACATTAAAGGAGCAATATGTGAATATTTTAGGAGCCCTCTGCTGCCTGGGAGGTGAATTACAGACAAAGTGAAAATACTGACGCACCTTGTCCATCCCTCAAACTCAACCTCACGCTCTCTTTTAAGCCTATACATGCCTATAAGTTCTGAGCACCTCTGTTTTGGGTCATTTCTGGGCCTGAAGATGACTGAATCCAAGACTGAAATGAAAAAATTCGCAATTTTCTTGATAATTATTCTACTATTTTCTATGCAGCTATACTGTACATTAAAGGGTCTAGAAACATTTACAATTACTGTACCGTTAAATAACGTAACCCTGTTTTAAAGCTCTTTAGGTGTTATGAAATAGGAAGTGCTGAGAGATGTACTCACTGTCCCAGATTTACGACGCTATACGACGAGAAGGAGCTGAGGCTGGCGGGTACAAAGAGTGGAAAAGCTTGACGGCTATTCTGAACCATTTATTTCCGTGAAGACGGAACTTCAGACCATTCAAAGCGAAAGGTTAGTACCGTTGTAAAACCTTGCCCATTGATTGCTGTATTTGGGATTCCTGATGCCTCAGTTCCATTGAACTCGATACAAAAGGATGTTATCGCTTTCACATCCCTTATAGCAAGACGTTCCCTACCGTTGCATTGGAAGTCTGCTAAATATCCATCTATCTCCCAGTGGCTAAAGGATGTGATTTTTTTTTAAACTCGAGAAAATAAGGTATACGATGAGGGGTTGTACTGACAACTTGGGTTTTTTTTTTAATAAATGGCAACCCTTTATTGCATATTTTATGGAGTTACAGACACTTCCCACTTAAATTTTTGTGCCCGTTGTTGGGTTTTACAATATCTATATAACCAGCGATAGTTATTGGTTAGCCATGGTGGGGCGGGGGGGGGGGGGGGGGGGGGGGGGGGTGTGTTTCCTGTGTTAATATAAAAAGAAGAAAACTGTGAATGATTGTTGCTGTGTGTCAGTCGGTTTGTTTTTCTTCTCAATAAAAATTTCTTGGAAAAAAAAAAAAAGAAAGGTTAGTACAGTTGTGTAACAGTTACCTAATTCGCAATGTTCCAGCAGAGACAGACAACTACAGAAAGAAAGTGAGATCAGGGGTGTAAACACTCCAACGCACACAAACAAACTGGAGCTGTGTCCACTTCCTGGTACGCAGGATGTACATGTAAACATAAATAACAGAAATTGAAATTTTAAAACTCCTACAAAAGAACTGAAATGAGATCCTACATACAAATAATACAGTACAGTACAATTCAGACTATATATATGGTGTGTGCAAAAGTTTGCACCCCCCCCCCATGGTTTCTGATGGTGAAAGAACAATATTGCCTCTAATTTAAAATGTATCCAAGAAATACCAAAAACGTGTGATTGTAATTTACAGCAGCACAACAGTCCATGAGACAAAAATCAACAAATAAAATAATCCGAAAATAAATCATGACGCTCTAATTTGACCTCATTTGTTAAAGCCAGTGTAAGACGTCTAGGAGTTCTAACATACGTATTATGAAGAATCTATGATTTCAGAGGCTTCAGGGAGCTGAATATAAAAGCAAGACAAAGGAGATGGTAGTCGACCTCTGCAGGAGGCCAACCCGGTCTACGCCGGTGAGCATCCAGGGTATTGACATCGAGAGGGTGGAGACATATAAATTCCTGGGTGTGCACCACAACAATAAACTGAACTGGTCCACAAACACAGATGTCCTGTACAAAAAGGGCCAAAGTCGTCTCCACCTGCTGAGAAGACTGAGGTCTTTTGGTGTGTGCAGGACCCTGCTTAAAACTTTCTATGACACTGTGGAAGCATCTGCGATCTTATATGCAGTAGTTTGAAGTAGTAGAGTTGGGAGCACAGAGAGGGACAGGAAACATCTCAACAAACTGGTTAAGAGGGCTAGCTCTGTCTTGGTCTACCCTCTGGACAGCATAGAGCTGGTGGGGGAGAGGAGGATGTTAGCTAAGATGGCGTCTATCATGAGCAATTCCTCTCACCCCCTGTATGAGATACTGGGGTCCCTGAGCAGCTCCTTCAGCAGCAGACTGCTGCACCCTCAGTGCACGAAAGAGCGCTACCGCAGGTCCTTCATCCCTACAGCAGTCAGACTCTTTAATGCAACAACAACATAATGTAGCACTGCTAGCTGTTTTTTGCATCATCAACCCACACATTATTATTATTATTATAATTATTTGTTGTATACAACAAATTTGTATTCATCTGTACATACATTGAGGTGTCCATAGTGTACATATTACCATTATTATGATATTTTTTACTACTCTAATTCTTATTTTTCTATTTCTATTGTATATACATATTTAGATAGTTTATTTCAATTTTATTCCTATATTAATATGTATTCTTTCCTATCTGTTTTTTTTTTTTTGTGTAATTGAGCTGCAGTAACGAGGGAATTTCCCCAGTGTGGGATCAATAAATGTTCTTATCTTATAACAATCTAAAAGCTGCTTATTTCACATGAAAGAGGTTAGAAAAGGTAAAGAGTGGGTATACAAGTAATTAGAGAATTCTTGTATTGTATTTTGAAAGGGGCGTGCAAACTTTTTAACTGACAATTATTTAGGGCTTTTTGTGCTACCATTAAGTTAACATACACTATTTCATTACGTCTGTGAAACATGACGCAGTGGTTTTGTCCAAACTTTTGCACTTCACGGCATCCTTTGCGTATACCACACAATATATATATATATATATATATATATATATATATATATATATATCACACACAATATATTGTATAAATTGCTAATTATTATCGAGTAGGTTTAGAAGAATACAGTCAACAACCAGCAACAAGATTCAGTTAGGGGGGGAAAGGGGGATGAAAATATATACTTCCTTTTTGCAACGTTAGCAAGTCATGTGACTAACTACCTGCATATTAGTTTTAGAGTTATACCTGAAGAATGAAGAACACTTTCGGTTCATAGAGGATGAAAAAGCAGATGGAATGTTTCCCAAATAATTATACAGCAATAAGGCAGGTATAAATAGTGTTGTAAAGCATGCATGCTTGTGCATGCATGTCATACCATGAGTTTTCATACTGTTCCACACCTATTATGAAGATTGAGGCAGTGAATTTACATTCATACTTTTTATATCTAGGTAAAGGACAGTGCAAAAAGACGGCCACGCGAACACAAATACAAAACTAGTCACGGTTTTAGAGTTAAAGCAAAAACCCTATTCAGGACATTGCTATTTTTTGGCAAATTCAGTTAAATGCTGAGGGGGAAAAAAAAAACAACAACTTCAGAGCCTTTTAGTCTATGTTGTTAATGGACATAAAGCAGTGTAATAAATGTACGAAATAATAAACGATCATATTAAACAAGCTCAAAATCAATGATCCTGGAACTGAGCGTGTGCAGCATGGAAGCTCATGTCCATCAACAGAGTCCTTCTTAAAGCTTAATAAGCAGCCTTCCTTGGACGAAGGATGTTCCGTCTATAGCAGCATCTAGGAGGCTTCTCCAGGCTGATAATGACCAGGTCTTGAACCCATTCAACATGTTCATCTCCGGTCTCAGTAGCGTCTGCTAGTCCAGACGCTAGTCCACCCGAACAGGTACATTCATAGGTACATAGCGTCTCTTCTGACCTTTTCCATTCACAATAAATGGCGTTCCTCGGTCAGCGAAAATGTAACCTTTTGATATCGCAGACGCATGATGATGAGGGTGTGATGACAATTCCACCGTGGTGGAATGTATTGCGACTACGCAGCTATTTTCATGTTATGTTTGACTGCTTTGTATAACATACAAGCATCAATGAGGGTCTCCAAAAAAAAACCCTCAAATGGAGTAGATGGCATAAAGGTCACGCACGTACCTGGCATGCTCTTTCTGTCGATTTCACGTTTCACTGTAGACGGGAAACTTTTGGGGAGAAATGATTAAAGCTAAAAATGTCGTTCTGACACCGCGTTCAATACGATCCAGCCCCAAAAAAAACGAAACCCTGTGAGGATTTCTTTTGGAAATCAGCCTGGATATTTTAACCTAGATATAACAGCGGTCTCTTCACGTCCTCTCTTATTTTCCACTCCTGTCTCACTCGCCGTCATCCTCTCGCTAGGCCAGTCTCCACGACAGCACTTTAGATGAAAGAGCAGCAGGGTGGAGAGAGGCTTTTCACAGGCATACGCACATTCCCTCTTCTCTTCATCTAACTCGG